>NC_067484.1:30949444-31076944 GCF_947179515.1 Apodemus sylvaticus
TTAGGAGCCCAGCCAGCAACCTTCACCGAAAATGTTGAGTAAGGTTTCTGTGTACTCCATATGCTTCGTCACTCTCTCCCTGAACACGGAAGTCGGTGCTTCAGGAGTTCAAATGTATGTGTCTCCCACAAGGTTTATGGGTTGAAATCTTCACTGCAAACAACATGAGGGTGTTAGGAGCTGAGGTCTTTTGCCCTGAGTTCTCATGAAATGACCATCTGGCCATTGATGGTGTCCTCTATGGAGCAGGATACAGGGTCCCACCATATACCAAATGGGTTGTGCTTTGGTTCTTGCCTTCCCAGTCCCCAGAACTATGAAAACATCCAGATGATTAAAGCAGACTCTTCAGCTAAAAATGTAATAAAATTACAACACATAAAACACTGGGCAGTGATTCTTAGGAACACATACAGGACTTCAAGAACTCAAAAGTCGGTTCTGTTACTGCCCCCAAGTTAGCTTAACTCTGTGTGTGTGTGTGTGTGTGTGTGTGTGTGTGTGCACTCTCACACACATGGTGCACCTGCACACACATGTGGAAGAGCCACTGCACACATGCACAGGTCAGAGGATAACATACAAGAGTTAGTTCTCTCCTGATATCCGTGAGATCTGGGAGGGAACTTTGGTTACTAGGTCTGCATGCAAGTCCCCACTATTTGCTGAGCCACCTGTAGACTCATCCCCGGTGCTGCTGACAAAATTTCTGTAGCTAACAATCTCTGCTTCCCTTTGAGAGAACATCTTCACTCAATATAAGAAATTCTGGAAAATCTAAAATTTGAAAACTCGTGTGTGTGTGTGTGTGTGTGTGTGTGTGTGTGTGTGTGTGTTGGAAAAGCAATAATCCCCTGTAATCAATAACACCATGCCAGCTCAGTGTTGCTAACAACCTTTTTCTATAACTTCCTCTACAAGAGCACATGGATAAATAGCATGGTTTGACATCTGTCTACATAATTGAAATGATACTTTCTCAGACCCAAACATTTTCAAACTTCATCTTATACTCTTTTTTTTTAATTATTTATTTATTTTATGTATATGTGTATACTACACTGTTGCTATCTTCAGACACACTGGAAGAGGGCATCAGATCCCATTACAGATGGTTGTGAGCCACCACGTGGTTGCTGGGAATTGAACTCAGGACCTCTGGAAGAACAGTCAGTGCTCTTAACAGCTGAGCCATCTCTCCAGCCCCATCTAATACTCTTGAATAATGGTTAAAAAAAATATTTTACTATGTGAATAGGTTAAAGTTTTAGCTAAAGCTACTATTACTAAGATTTGGGTTGCTCTGAGGGTTATTTGTTCATTTATTTAATTGACAAAAGTTTTTATAAGGCCAAGATAATTCATATAAATTATTTAAATATCAAGATAAATATGCCCATTTTAGATGTAAAGTTTCTTTTATCTATCCTCCCACCCAATATGTCTGGCTTCCATCCAGACTTCCAAGCATCCCATTGCTTAGAGCAGGTTCAGAAGCAGAATTAAGGGGAGCAGATGTGGCTCTTGGAGACAGCATGGCACAAGGCACAGGCTCTCAGCTCCTCACACCTTTATTACTCTCCATAGAGATGCCAAAGATGAGCAGTCCAGGAGCCCTGTACTGCCATCCGCGCTCGCTGGGGAACCAGTCAGCTCCAAGCATGAACGGGTCACTTTCGAAACCATGATTGAAATTAAGAAGCTCAAGCATCTAGAAGCTACTCGGAGATTCAGAGGGTTGGTGTGCGGCTTCATTGGTTTAACATTTGGAAGAGAGGCTGTAGGGTGGGGCTGTGCCTGGGATGACCTGGTTCCACAGCACACTTGTTAAGCAAACCTAGACTTGGAGAGCTGTGAGGACTGACAGACAGAGGCATCGTGGGTGGGATAAGAACTGGCCTTGAGGTTATTCAGCATGGGGTATTAAGGCACTAACTAGACTTAGTCACTGTACTGGCTGGTTTTGTGCGTCAACTTGACACAGGCTGGAGTTATCACAGAGAAAGGAGCTTCAGTTGGGGAAGTGCCTCCATGAGATCCAGCTGTGGGGCATTTTTTCAATTAGTGATCAAGTGGGGAGGGCCCCTTGTGGGTGGTACCATCCCTGGGCTGTTGCTCTTGGGTTCTGTAAGAGAGCAGGCTGAGCAAGCCAGAGGAAGCAAGCCAGTAAGAAACATCCCTCCATGGCCTCTGCATCAGCTCCTGCTTCCTGACCTGCTTGAGTTCCAGTCCTGTCTTCCTTTTGTGATGAACAGCAGTGTGGAAGTGTAAGCTGAATAAACCCTTTCCTCCCCAACTTGCTTCTTGGTCATGATGTTTGTGCAGGAATAGAAACCCTGACTAAGAGAGTCACCAAAGCTGCAGATCACAGGGAGGCATTTTGGGTTTTGCTACATTTGCTTTTCCCAAACACTGAAAAGTAATGAAAATGTCAATGAGGGAAAAAATGTAGAACTTTGTTTTAATTCTCTTTATAATATTTACTTACAGGCTAGAGAGATGGCTCAGTGGTTAAGAGCACTGACTGCTCTTCTGGAGGTCCTGAGTTCAAATCCCAGCAACCACATGATGGCTCACAACTATCTGTAATGAGATCTGATGCCTTCTTCTGGTGTGTCTGAAGACAAAAACAGTGTACTCATTTAAATAAATAAATACATAAACCTTTTAAAAATAATATTTACTTACAAGGCTAAACAGATCTTTAATATCAGGTAAAAAATTCAAATAGAAAATTGCAGGGCATGGGAGGCAGCAGGAGGGGGAGATCCAGGTCTGTAGAAGAGTGTTTCTTGATTGCATGCCTGTAGAATGCCCAGGGAATGGCACTATTAGGAGGTGTGGCCTTGTTGGAGTAGGTGTGGCCTTGTTAGAGGAAGACCCTCATCCTAGCTGCCAGGAAACCAATCCTTTCCTGTTTACCTTCAGAATAAGATATAGGACTCTCATCTCTTCCTACATCATGCCTCCCTGGGCACTGCTATGCTCCTGCCTTAATGATAATGGACTAAACCTCTGAACCTGTAAGTCAGCCCCAATTAAATGTCATCCTTATAAGAGTGGCCTTGGTCCTCGATGGACATCAAAGGGAGGAGAGGCCCTTGGATGTGAAAAGGCTAAATGCCTCAGTATAGGGGAATGCCAGGACAGGGAAGCAGGAGTGGGGGGATTGCTGAGCAGTGGTAGTGGGGATGGGCTAGGGGATTAGGGGATTTTCTGGTGGTGGGGGAACCAGGAAAGGGGACAACATTTGAACTGTAAATAAAGAATTTATCTAATAAAAAAAAAAAAGGAAAAAAAAAGGAGTTGCCTTGGTCATGGTGTCTGTTCACAGCAGGAAAACCCTAACTAAGACAATGCCCTAAGTTGAATCCCCAGGAAGGAATTAAGGGAGGGAGAAGGTAGGGAAGAGAACACAAGAAAAGTGTGAGCAATGATGAGTGTCCATTTTACCTTGTGTCGAAGGAGTCAACACAGGTACAGAGACTCACCGATATCTGACGGGCTGATGTATATATCTAGAGTGCAATTATGTATCAACATGCCTCAGTAAACCTGAAAAATGAAGACTACAGGAACAGTATCAGTTCCAGTGTTTAAAACAATGAAAGAAAAAAAAAGGAACTGTTCACTTCAATGATGCTGATGATAAAACATCCAGGTATCAGTGGGAGAGAAAAGTGAGATTAAATGCCGGTTTAATTAGGTGGAAGCAGGTTAGCACCGCTGCTCTAGAATACAATCAGTGTTGAAACAGAACTTTCCTATGCATAACATAGATTGCGGTGTTGTTTCCGTGCCTGAAAATCTCTCCTTCCACCACTCTCCAGGGCTGAGTCATTTGTTTTCTGCCTCTGCCCAACCATAAATCATCCTGTATTAACTACGTGCAATGAACCCAGTTCTGCTCACCCCATTGATATTCATTTATGTATACAATCGGTGGAAAGGCATGGAAATGAGCTATAGGCCTTTCACTTCTTATGTTTGCTTATTAATTAGATTGGGACTTGGGGAAAGTGGATAAAGGTATTCAAAAGCTATTTGTTTTCTTTTGACTGAAGGAACAGCTGTTGAAAAAAATTAATAAATGATAAGGTAAATGTAACTAACTGGAAGAAAAGAACAGCCCTATGTGTCTGAATAAGTTGAACTATGCTAGAATACTTGTGTATGCACTGGAGAAAATGAGCATGCACAATTACTGAATGGGGGTGTTCTACAGGGAGTTGTGGTGAGATGCTGGTAAAAGATCCTTGAAAAGATCAAAATGTGCCTTAAAGGCAATGTAGATCCTTTCCACATCAGTGAGCAAAGTTATGCCAACACTAATTAGCCTATGCCAAGTAGATTTCCACAGACCTGAAAACTCATCAGGACCTTCAGCAACAGTGCAGCTGTGAACATGTGTGAACTTCATTTGGAGCACAGCAATGAGGGAAAAAGTCCAAATTTAACTTTAAGTAGAAAATGTATAAAAGTTGATTCCAAACCAGGTGGTGATAACACATGCCTTTAATTCTAGCATTTGTGAGGCAGAGGCTGAGTTCATGGCCAGCATGGTTTATAGACTGGGTAACAGGCCAGTCAAGAGATGAATGAATGAATGAATGAATGATAGTAAATAGATAAATAAATATATGTTGGTTCTATATTAAAACCCATAATGTCTACATCAGTATTCCACAATTCAAGCTTTGAGGATGAGCAGTATGAGATACTAGACAATACAGAGTGGAAACCAATCAATGGTTTCTCATCACATAAAACATCAACTCTAAGCCGGGTAGTGGTGGCACACGCCTTTAATCCCAGCACTTGGGAGGCAGAGGCAGGTAGATTTCTGAGTTCTAGGCGAGCCTGGTCTACAAAGTGAGTTCCAGGACAGCTAGAGCTATACAGAAAAACCCTGTCTTGAAAAACCAAAAAACAAAACAAAAACAAAAACAAAAATACACATCAAGTCTAACTTCTTTAGCCTGCCAGTCTGTCTATAAAAGTCAACTTCCTCCTGCCTAAACTTCAGCTTCTCCAGTGTTTGTTTAGTCACTGGCAGGCTCCCTACTGTGCCAGTTACCAATCTCTAGCTTTAATCCCAACCAATTCCTTCTTCAAATGTCCATCTCTATAACATTTGGGATCTACATGGAATCAATAAATCGTGCGTACAGGAGTTTGTGTATGTGTGTTTGTGTGTACATAAATGTATGTGTATGTGAAATGGGTGACAATAATAACACGGGAAATGATGTGTTATACATCCAACAATAATAATTTAAAGACAACATCATGAGATTGAGAGGCAGTGAGGACACAGGAGGAGTTTGAGGGCAGAGAAGAGGGTTGGAAACATTGTAAATACAGTACTCATGTATCAATTTCTTATTTGTTTGTTTGTTTGTTTGGGTTGGGTTGGGTCTGGTTTTTTCAAGACATGGTTTCACTCTGTAGCCCTGGCTATCCTGGAACTCATTCAGTAGACCAAGCTGCTCTCAAATTCAAAGACTCACCTGCCTCTGCCTCCTAAATGCTGTTATTAAAGACATGTAACACCACTGCCCAGCTATGAAATTCTTTAATATGATTTTTAAAAATTAAAAATGTATCTGAGTTTATATACCAAGATAGTTTATTGTCAATGGTTCATACTCAACATGTTTTCACCTCCGTCTGCCTAGTCATATGCAAAATCCATCAGTATGTCCAATGCCCACCAGCACTGAGAGCTACCTTGCCCACTCAAAATTCACTTCTGCTCTGTTGTCTAAAGCATAGATAGCTCCAAGCCAAATAAATTAATACTTCTATTATTATCTCTTATTCAACATTAATAGTTTAATTCTTCACACCAAGTCTTTGGGAATGTCATTAAAAACAAAGACAACCACCCCTAGATTTGTCCCTCCACACCTGGACCCTCCAATAAATCTCTTTTATGAGATTTGCTGCCTTGTGTGACTCATTGGAGGAAGCAAGAAACAATGAAGAGAAGAAAGGAAGAAGGGAAGAAGCGGAGCAGGGCTGAGGCTTCTGGGTTCTTCAGTTCAGCTGGGGATACCCTCCCCTGGGAGCTGAGAAGGCTTCCTGTCAGAGCCATGTGGTTCCTGGGCTCCCATGTCTCACCGTGCCCTTCCATCGGGACACTGTCCTACCTCAGAGCTGGGTGGTTCCTGGGCCTCTACATCTCAGGATGCCATTCTATTGGGATACCTTCTCCCCTCAGAGCTACGTGGTTCCTGGGCTTCCAAGTCCCATGATACCCTTATATCTGAGCAAAAAAACTTAAAAGTTCAAGGCATGGACGTGGAAATAGATCCAATCTCAAGAAAACCGTGCAAAAAATGGAAATTTAGTAACATAACAGGAACTTCCAAGGCAAGTCTCACCAACAGAATACAAGAGATAAGACAGAATCTCAGACATTGAAGACAAAATAGAAGCGATCATACCTCAGACCTAGGTCAAAGAAGATATTAAGTAAAAAAATAAAATAAAATAAAACCTTCTGGCACAAAACATCCAGAAAATCTGAGACTCTAAGAAAAGACCAAATCTAAGAATTATAGTAATGAGGAAGAAGAAACCCAGGTCAAAGACACAGAAAATTATTTTCAAAAAAGAATCAAAGAAGAAAATTTCCCTAACTTAAAAAATGAAATTCCTATCAAGGCACAAGAAGCACACAGAATATCAAATACACTGGACCAGAAAAAATTCCCCATAACACATAATAATCAAAACACTAGATATACAGAGCAAAGAAAGAATATTAAAGACTGCAAGGGGGAAAGCCTGCCTTCCTTTCCGTTAGAATAACATCTGACTTTTCACTGGAGACTCTAAATGCCAGAAGGGTCTGGAAAAATGTTCTATAAGCTCTAAAAGACCACAGATGCCAGCTCAGATACACAGCACAACTTTCAATTACAATACATAAAGAAAGACATTCTTTGATTAAAAAAAACAAATTTATTCAGTATCTATCTACAAATCCAGCTCTGCAGAAGACACAAGAAGAAATTTCAATCTGAAGAAGCTAACAACACTCAAGAAAACACAGAAATTAATAATCTCAGATAAAACCCACACCATAACAACAAAATAATGGAAATGAACAAACACTGCTCATGGATAACTCTCAACATCAATGGGTCTCAAGATTAAAATAAAAAGACACAGACTAGAAGCAGGGATGCAAAAACAGCATCCATCCTTCTGCTCCATTCAAAAAAAACATACGTCAACATCAATGATAGACATCACTTGAGGATGATGGTCAAAGATGTCAAAGGATAGAAAAAGACGTTCCAAGCAAAGGGACCCAAGAAACAACCCAATGCAGCCATTTTAATATCTGACAAAATAGATTTCAAACAAGAACCAATCAGAAGAGATAGGAAAGGACACTATATACCCATTAATGTAAAAATCCACCAAGGGTACACTGCAATTCTTAACATCTGTGCACCAAACACAATGGCATCCACATTCATAAAAGAAACACTACTACAGATAAAATCACATACTGACCCTTACATAGTGATAACAGAGGATATCAATTTCCTCTATTGGTAATAAACAGGTCATCCAGACAAAAACTAAACAAAGAAATGCTGGAGCTGGGGGCTGGAGAGATGGATCAGCGGTTAAGAGCACACTGACTGCTCTTCTAAAGGTCCTGAGTTCAAATCCCAGCAACCACATGATAGCTCACAACCATCCTTACTTAATGAGATCTAATGCCCTCATCTGAGGTGTCTGAAGACAACTTCAGTGTACTTACATATAAAAAGAAAGGAAGGAAGGAAGGAAGGAAGGAAGGAAGGAAGGAAGGAAGGAAGGAAGGAAGGAAGGAAGGAAGGAAGGAAGGAAGGAAGGAAGGCAGACTGGAAGGAAGGAAGGAAGGAAGGAAGGAAGGAAGAAAGAAAGAAAGAAAGAAAGAAAGAAAGAAAGAAAGAAAGAAAGAAAGAAAGAAAGAAAGAAAGAAAGATTAACCTTAAGAGTTCTAACAGATATTTACAGAACATTTTACCCAAACACAAAAGAATATACCCTGTTCTCAACAAAGCATGGAACTCTCTCCAAAACTGAACACATACTGGGGCATAAAGCAAGTCTCAACAAATGCTTGTAAATTGAAATAACACCCTGAGTCCTATCTGACTAGAACTAATTAAAGCTGGATTATCAACAACAGAACATATGCAAACTCATGGAAACTTAACAACTCACTACTGGATGAAAAATGAGTCAAGACAGAAATTAAGAAAGAAATCTTAAGCCTTTTAGAAGGAATGGGGGTGGGCCAGAAGAGGGAGGAGGAGAGCTAAGAGGGTTCACAGGGCGAGGAAAGCTGGGTCTGCCACAAAGATCTGTGGAGTCCCAAGGAATGGAAGCAGAGAGAGAAGACAGCCTGAGCAGGCTGTCTGCTACAGGGCTGGGGATGAGAGTGGGGGAATGGGAAATGAAGAAAGGGTGGAGAGTGAGGATCAATTATCTGGTTCCCAGCTGGCCAGCAGGTTGTCAGGCAGAGTGCCCCAGAATGTTGGCAGCTGAGACAAAAGGATCAAATGTCTTTTTGTTTTGTTTTGCTTTTTAATGTGTGTCTTGGTTAGAGTTTCCATTGCTTTGAAGAGACACCATGACCAAGGCAATTCTTATAAAGGATTACATTTAGTTGGGGTTGGCTTATAGGTTCTGAGGTTCAGTCAATTATCATCAAGGCAGGAGCATGGCAGCATCCAGGCAGGCATGGTGCAAGGAGAGCTAAGAATTCTACATCTTCATCCAAATGAAGCCAGGAGCAGACTGTTATCCTCAGGCAGGTAGGAGGAAGGCTTCAAAGCCCACTCTCACAGTGACACAGTTCCTGCGACAAGGCCACTCCTCCTAATAGTGTCATTTCCTGAGCCAAGCATATTCAAACCACCACAACATGACTTGGTATGTTACCCAGCGTGGTCTCAAGCTCAGTATCTACCTTATCAGCTATCTTCTTTCTCGTTGAGCATGATGATACGTTGTTGGACTCATAGGATTCCTGAAGCTGAGATAGGAAGGTTTTAAGTTTGAGGCCAGTCTGGGATGAACATGCAGACTAAATGGGGCTTCCATAGATTTCAAGAGAATTCTGCAAGAAGGGAACACGGTACTATTAAAGGAGACTGTCCAAGTGTACGCCATGCTTTTGAGAAGCCCATGCTTAGTGATAGAAGATTACAGTACTGTACAGTAGTGTGACCAAGAGACAGACATCTTCTGTTCCTAGACTCATATTGTCAACAAACATGCCCATAGACCACAACACTGGCAGCTCGGGTAACAGTGATTAATCATAAAGTGATAAGAGACACTTCTTCAATGATCATCACAAACAACAGGACAGGCAAGCTAATGTGCTAAACCAATTTAAAAGACAACTTTACCACCTTCCTCACTTGACAATTCCTATGCTCAGCCTCCAGCTTAGACATGAGTTTTCCAAGTAGATGCCTGTGTCCTGCCAAGATGTAAGATGTGACACTATTGCCTCATTTCAGAGACCTGGATATATATTGTTGCATCTTCGTTTGTTTTTTCAAGGCAGAGTTTCTCTGTGTAGCCCTGGCTATCCTGGAACTCCATCTGTGGATCAGGTTGGCCTCAAACTCACAGATCCATCTGCCTCTGCCTCCCAACTGCTGAGATTAAAGGTATTCACCACCGCTGCCCAGCTTGGATATCTATTTTAACAAAATTGATTTTAATAACTAAAAAAAGTATAGATAACACAGACTCTCAATATAGTGTGCATCTAATAATCACTATTGCTAATATCTTACATAGTGTGAGAGGATTTTTAATTAATCAATATTGACACATTATTATTAATTAAAGTCCATAGTTGATTCAGGATACCTGTTTTTTCCATAATGCCCTTTGTCCCTCCTACAAGGCTGTGCTTTGTAGATTACAGTGGCTTCTGTCATCATGTTTCTCCTGGGTGTAAGTCTCCAACTCCCTCGCTGTGGATGGTCTTGGCCATCTTGAAGACTGCCGGTCTGATGACGTATGAGCTATCCTTTAACTAGCATTTGTCTGATGCTATTCTCATGATTAGACTCTGGTTGTGTGTGTGCTTGGGGAAAGAAGAGTGCAGAGACAAAGTCTGTTCTTCCCTCTGATAAAGGATGTAGCTGTAGGCTTAACACGCCTTAGATGCTGTTGATCTTGGTCACCTGGCTAAAGGATATTTGTCAGGCTTCTCCACAATAAATTTTTTCAGCTTTTCCAGCTCTCTGCTCTGACCCCTTCCTGTTATCTAGCAGAGACATCATTGAGGAGTGGGGAGGTTTCCTGATGGCTATCTGTCTGTGCTCGAGAGCCTCACACCTCCATGTTTATAGCCAGGTGATGTGCCCGCAACTCTGCCTTTCCTGACATGATGACTTTGCTAGAAGACTTAACATATATTTTATGCCAGACTAGCATGTGATGTTTGAGCTCACTGAGAAGCAGGCTTTGGACCACTGTTACCCCCACCATTAGTACCATTTCAGAGCTAGCTGTGTTTGTTTCAAAGTGTCCTCCAAGGCCCCCTGTCTGGAGATGAGCTGGACTCCCTAACCCCTAACTTCCTACCAGGGAAGAAAAGAGAATATCAAAACAATCCAGAAGTAAAAACTTTTCCTTCAGATTAGCTAAAAAGTAGTCTTTCTAATTATGATTACCAGTGTTTATCCTGCAATATAAAGTGCCTGAAATAGAAAAAACGAACTAGAAACTCATCCACAGAGAAGGTGGAGAGGACCCTCTCAACTGGGATCCCAGCTGACTTCCTCAATTTCCCCTGGGTGACCTGGGTGACCAATTGATGATATTGTCTGTATCTGTTACTATTTGTTCTTCTACTTGGAAGCCTCACTTAAGGGGACTGCTCTGCTGTGCCCATGCCTCCTTCTGTCAGGAACTCCAGCTACCTACCTCAATGGGGCTTCCCCAGTTATTTCTGCTGAATGTTTTGAACACCCAATGTGATGATGTTTTGCTGTGTCTGTGTCTATTTAACACTTGCTATTTTTCCTTTTCCCTTGACTTGTTATATATTCCATACACTCACTTATTCTCATAGGTCATTTCCAAGGCCAGACAGAAACCTCAAAACTGTTAACTAAAACCAATCCTCCAGCACGAGAGAGAGAGAGAGAGAGAGAGAGAGAGAGAGAGAGAGAGAGAGAGAGAGAGAGAGACTCTAAGTGTGGCACACTGACACATGCCTGTAATGGCAGCACTTGGAATGTGGATCAGGAATTCAAAGCTGGATTCTGTTAATAGCAAGCTCAAGGGCAACCTGGACTACATCAGACCCAGTCTCAGAATGAAGAAAAAAAATGAAAAAATGAGGAGGAAAAGGAAGAGCTGGAGGAGGAGAAAAGAAAGAGTAGGACTGGTTGGAAAAGGGAGAGGGAGAAGAGAGCTGTGCTCCACCCCTCTTGAAGGGGATGATCTACATATATTGGCTGAGGTTTGGAAGTAAGGATAGCACTAGTTATGTCTACATTTCCCTGTTCTCATTATAAGATCCCCCAGCTTTTTATCTCCGGCTCTAGCACTGTCATCTATATTGAATTTGCTCACACTGACCATTTCTGGCATCAAAAGCCCCATCCTACACTTCTCCCCTAATGGTCCCACAGACAACTCTGAGACCCTGCAAGTTCAGCCATTAGCTAGCCATCTCTTTCTGTTAACATTACTTTCCATCTAAGAATCTTCTACTAAGGAAATATTCTTGTTGTTCTTCTCCTTGGTCTCACGTCTGACCTTATCCTAAAAGGAAATCATTTTGATCAACACCCTGCTGTGTCCTGTCTGTCCTTCTTACTTAACGCCAATAAATTTTTCCTTAGACACAATGTAGGGGTGATGAGAACTCCACACCTTATTTCATCGTGTTCCCAGGAGTGAGTTCTCTCCCTTGTAGTTCTTGCCAGTGTCTGATTACCCTCAGTTTCCATTGCCTTCCTGCTGCTTCTGCTGATTCCTGGACTCCCATCTGGTGACTGAGAAGCACCTCCCACCTGCTGCTGGGAGCCAGCAGTGACATTACGTTTCTGGCCATTGGTTTTGCCAAGTTTAATATCCTCAGCACAGTAAGTGATGAATGTCTTGAGATGCTTTATAGCCCATTCAGGAGTTGTACAGAAGTTCTTTAAAATGTAGAGACAAAACAAAATGATACTTGTCCTCACACCATCCAATTTAACTTCCCTCTAGCATAAAAGTGTTATATATAAAGTTCTGTGCAATATGAAAAATTCATTTCCTCACTCGTGAGAAACTCTTCTATTTCGTGGAGAGGCTTATATATCATCAGTGTCTTCATGGCAGTAGCTCGAAAGTGCATTAGCATTGGAAGAAATCCCAAGTGTTCATTTGTGCTGAAACATCACAAACCCTGTCCATCTAGAGCTTATTAAAACCATGACTCCTGCGCTGGCTAGTCTCCCCCAACTTGACTCAAGCTAGAGTTATCTGAAGGGAGAGAACCTTAACTGAGAAAAGCCACCACAAGATCCAGCTATAAGGCATTTTCTTAATTAGTTATTGATGGAGGAGGGCCCAGCCCACTGTGATTGGTTTTATCTCTGGGCTGGTGGTCCTGGGTTCTATAAGAAAGCAGACTGAAAGCAAGCCATGAGAAGCAAGCCAGTAAGTAGCACCCTTCCATGGCCTCTGCATCAGCTCCTCCCCCACTCGCTTTTAGTTATCATATTTCATGGCAGCAATAGTAACCCTACGACAACACCTAAAGATCATGGAGATGCGTGTCTACAGTTCCAGCATCCCAGAAGCTGACAGAGCACCATCGCTACCATGATGAGATCAGCTAGTTCAACACGGGCCTCAAAACAAGACACTATCTTAAAGGCATCAAACCAAGGCTGTGCCATCAATTGGTGCCAATCAGAGAAGCTTCATTTGGTAGTGGTCATGACAACAACAAAGGCTCATTACTGGTCAAAGTGATGAGAATAAATGCCATTGTGTGCTGGGTCATAAGTGGAACATCCGTATCATGCCTCTGCAGCTCAGGGAATGTCAAGGAATAAGGGGCAGAGAGAAAGCAAGAGCCAGAAATATGAAGGGGGATATGTGGAATACTGGCCCAGGGAAAGGGCATACCACCGTGTTCCAACTCACAGTGGCTCTGGTTATAGGCACAAAGTCTGTGCAAGACCAAGCCAGTCAGTATCGTGTTGGAGAAGCAAGAGGTTCGTGGAGCCTCGCCATTCCCTGACTTGCCCCAGAAAAAAGGACACAGAAGGAGAAGAGGGGCTAGTTGTAAAAAAGAATGAGATTGAAGACAATGGGAGGAGGCAAGAGAAGGAAATGCGGAATGGCTGAAATACATTATGTACAAGTATAAATTTGTTGTAAATGAAAGTCATTATTAAATACAGTGAGTATATGCTAATGAGAAGCATTTTTATTATTTTGACCATTTTATTCATTTACATTTCAAATGATATCCCCCTTCCCGGTTGCCCTTCTCTCCCCCCTCCCCTTTGCCTCTATGAGGGTCCTCCTACACCCACTCACCCACTCCCACCTTACCAGTCAAGCATCAAGCTTCCACAGGATCAAGGGTCTCCCCTCCCATTGACATCAGCTAAGTCCATCCTCTACTACATAGGTATCTGGAAACATGGATCCCTCCATGGATACTCTTTGGTTGGTGACTTAGTCCCTGGGAGCTCTGAGTGGTTCAGTTAGTTGATATTGTTGTTCTTCCTATGGGGTTGTAATCCCCTTCAGCTCCTTCAGTCCTCCCCCTAGCTCCTCCACTGGGGTTCCTGGGCTCAGTCTAATGGTTGGCTGTATCTGTATTGGTCAGGTACTGGCAGAGTCTCTCAGGGAACAGCCATACAAGACTTCTGTCTGCAAGCACTTCTTGGCATCAGCAATAGTGTTGGGTTTTGGTGTTTGCAGATGAGATGGATCCCTAGGTGAGGCAGTCTGTGGATGGCCTTTCCCATGTCAAGCATTTTTTTTTTATTCGATATATTTTTTATTTACATTTCAAATGATTTCCCTTTTCCTGGCTCCCCACTCCCAAAAGTACCATAAGCCCTCTTCCCTCTCCCTGTTCCCCCATCCACCCCTTCCCACTTCCCTGTTCTGGTATTGCCCTACACTGCTGCACTGAGCCTTTCCAGAACCAGGAGCGACTCCTCCGTTCTTCTTAGACATCATTTAATAGGTAGATTATGTCTTGGGTATTCCAAGTTTCTAGGCTAATATCCACTTATCAGTGAGTGCATGCCATGATTGATCTTTTGAGACTGGTTTACCTCACTTAGTATGATGTTCTCCAGCTCCATCCATTTGTCTAAGAATTTCATGAATTCATTGTTTCTAATGGCTGAATAGTACTCCATTGTGTATATATACCACATTTTTTGTATCCATTACTCCGTAGAGGGACATCTGGGTTCTTTCCAGCTTCTGGCTATTATAAATAGGGCTGCTATGAACATAGTGGAGCATGTGTCCTTATTACATGCTGTAGAATCCTCTGGGTATATGCCCAGGAGTGGTATAGCAGGGTCCTCCGGAAGTGACATGTCCAGTTTTCTGAGGAACTGCCAGACTGATTTCCAAAGTGGTTGTACCAATTTGCAACCCCACCAGCAGTGAAGGAGTGTTCCTCTTTCTCCACATCCTCGCCAACACCTGCTGTCTCCTGAGTTTTTAATCTTAGCCATTCTGACTGGTGTGAGGTGAAATCTCAGGGTTGTTTTGATTTGCATTTCCTTAATGACTAATGATATTGAACATTTTTTAAGATGCTTCTCAGCCATCTGAAGTTCTTCAGGTGAAAATTCTTTGTTTAGCTCTGTACCCCATTTTTAATAGGGTTATTTGGTTCTCTGAGGTCTAACTTCTTGAGTCCTTTGTATATATTGGATATTAGCCCTCCATTTGATGTAGTGTTGGTGAAGATCTTTTCCCAATTTGTTGGTTGCTGATTTGTCCTTTTGATGGTGTCCTTTGCCTTACAGAAACTTTGTAATTTTATGAGGTCCCATTTGTCAATTCTTGATCTTAGAGCATAAGCTACTGATGTTCTGTTCAGAACTTTCCCCCTGTACTGATGTCCTCAAGGGTCTTCCCAAGTTTCTTTTCTATTAGTTTCAGTGTGTCTGGCTTTATGTGGAGGTCCTTGATCCACTTGGAGTTGAGCTTAGTACAAGGAGATAAGGATGGATCAATTCGCATTCTTCTGCATGCTGCTTGTCAAGCATTTTTAAAGAGCTGGGAATGTCATTCACTGGCAGAGCAGTTGCCTAACCTGTGCAAAGCCCTGCCTTCTATTCCCAGCAAAAGCATAACTAAACTCCACACCTAACCATTCTCATTTGTTGATTTGTTCCTTGGAAAATATTTCTTGGTGTACGCAAAATACCCAGTCATTCCTGTCATATTGGGAGTGGGGAGCAGGGTCTCACTGTGTAGCCCTGGCTGGCCTAGAACTCACAGAGACTTACCTGCCTATTTATTCTCTTCCAGTGCTGAAAGATGGGGTCACCCTTGCTAGCCTTGTCACAAGTCTTGCTTCGCTTGCAGCAATAAAACTTTCTACTCTTATGATTATTTACTGACTTTCTTGTACGAATACTCATTATTGCCATTAAAATAAGAAGACAATCCAGGTACTATGTATGATGCACTCCTGTGACCCCAGCACTGGGAGACGGAGCTAAGCAGGATCAGAAGTTCAAGGTCAGCCTCACCACCTTAGTCCACATGAGACCCTGTCTCAAAGAAGAGAGCCAAAGGAGGATGAAATAAAAAACAAGTAATTCAGTGCATAATTATATTTTCCTCCAAATATCACCATGCATAAAACAAGCAGTGTTTTAAATTGTATATAACTTGCATCTTCATATTAACTTAGTAATGTATCCTTTTCTGTATTTCACATTGTCATTAAAGTCAGTTTTTTAGAGTAAAATTACTGGCATAAAGGGCATCAAAACTTTAAGGCTCTGGCCAGTGGAGGTGGCTCAGCAGTGCCACCTCAATTCTATCCTAGGGACCGACATGGTAGGAGGAGAGAACAGATTCCTGCAAGTTGGCCCCTGACTTACACACCTACAGACACACACACACACACACACACACACTAGTAATTTAAGGTTTGATGCAAATGGCCAGGGTTAGATGCCTTTGACTCTAAAATATAAATATTTATATGTTTCTTTAGTAAATATAGTAGTATTATGAGCTTAAAGTTAAGTATAAGGAAATGTTTGGGTGTGGTGTAATGAAGAGAAGTTCTTACTAATAGCTTTGGCTGGCTGTGGACTCATAGAGTTCCATCTCCCCCTGCTTCCTAAGTGCTGGATGAAAGGAGAGCACCATCATGCCCAGACAAGGTTGAGGAAAGGTTAAAGACCAGAGGGGGGGAAATCACTTATACTCAGTACTACAGATATCTTGATTCCCTGCTTTAATCTTCTCTTTGGGGTGTTGAGATGCTGGCCTCACCTCATATAACTTGAGCAGAACGCAGAGCTTCCAACACGCTAAGCTAAGCTGTCCCACATGGCAGCCAGCCTCCCTGCATACCTAGCTCTGCAGTACCAAGCCCAGAGAAAACAGGCAAAAACAAGTGTGGGAAACGAGTGATGCTAACATGGTCAGAGGGGAGAGCACAGAGGTGTGTAAGTGACTGCAGGTGAGGGGAGGAGCCTGGCAAAGGGAATACCATGAGCCATGGCCTCCTGGGAGACGAAACTCAACCAATCAGTATACATCGAATACAACAATTTGTCTCCCAGAAATGTCACGCAACTCTCTCTTCTCTTCTCTTCTCTTCTCTTCTCTTCTCTTCTCTTCTCTTCTCTTCATTTCTCTCTTTTCTTTTCTCTCTCCTCTCTTCCCCTCTCCCTCCCCCTCTCCTTCCCCCCCCTCTCTCCCCCTCCCCCACTCTATCCCCTTCCCCTACTCCCCTCCCCTTCCCTCCCTCCCTTTCCCTCTCCCTCTCTCAGCTTTGTGCTTCTGAAATGTTTCTTTCCATGCTGAACTTAAATGATAGTGTTAACTAGGTTCAGCTGAGGGAAGCCCAACAGGACAATCTGTCTTCCTTGTTTTCTAGGCAAGCTATGAATGACCTTTTAAATGTGTGCTACTGACAGCGATTACACATTCTCTCTGATATTTATGACTGCAGTTTTTCATACTTGTATTTGGCCAGTGCAATGCTTAATCACCAAGAAGTAGTAAGAAAGAGGCTCAAAGTTAAGATTTAGTGGTTTTGTTCCATGTTTTTATGAAAACCAGCAGTCAAATAGATTAGCTGAAGGTCCGTTGCACTTCCGAGAGCGTGTGTCCCACATTACAATGGCTTTGGTTCACACAGGGGAACCATACGCAGTTTGTAATTTGAACAGCGATGCCCTAACTCATTTTAAAAAGGCACATTCCCCGCCCCCATTTAATAAATTCCACTCTCAAAATTAAAATGTTTATATGTGAGGCTTTAAGCCTAACCTCTAATGGTTGTTAACTCCTAGTGAGAAAGTGCTATTCCTGAAACCTCAGCAACTATTACCTAATGCTTTCCAGATCTGGGTAAGTACGTCAAAATACTCTGTTGTTAGATGCAAAAACATTCTTTTTTTTTCTTTTTTTAAATTCTTTCTCTCCCCCTCCCACTCCCCCACCTCCCCCACCCCCGCCCCACCTTTCCCACCCCCAACCCCCAACCCCCAGGCCCCCCACCAGCCCCACCCCACCGTCTGTCTCTCTGCCTCTCCCTCCCAGCCTATGGATCAAGATGTAGCTTTTAGCTCCTTCTCCAGCACCACACCTGCATCCCTCGATGCTCCCCACCATGATGACCCTGCAGGTAACCTCTGAAACTCTAAGCAAGCCCCCAGTTAAATCATTTCCTTTCTAAGAGTCACCTTGGTCATGGTGTCTTTTCACAGCTGTAGAGCAATAGCTAAGACAGATAAATAAAGACATTAGGAACCATTCAAAGCACAACACAGCCAGGAGTGGTGACCCAAGCAAATCCAGCATTCCGGAGGTTAAGGCAGGAGAGTCCCGGGAGTTCCTGGCTAGCCTAGACTGTACAATGAGATCCTATCTCCAAAATGAATAAATAAATAACAACACAGGTTCTGACTTCATGAAGATTGGAATCTATTAATAATCTGTTTGTTAAGGGAATGTTTAACCAATTGTTGTAACTGGAATTGTGTGTGTACAGGGATGTTGCTGAGGGAGTAAAACCCAGACTGGTCAGCCTCTAACCTAAAGGTTATGAGTCTTTTAAGCTGGTACTGACTGAGAATAAATCATTTCAGGTCTCAGCAGCTACAGTGACCCATGTGAGGCCCACAGCTTCAATTCCATTTCTGCCGTTCTGCAGATTTATATGTTTTGAAGAAACCACCAAAGGGAAAAAATACGAATAGTTCAAATACTTTTAATAATTTATCTTAAATACTTCTCCTGGGCACCCAGACAGTGCAGAGTTACTCTACACTGTAAACATATTTTTAATAGACAAATACAGAAGACAATAACTGTCTTAGGATGCCGGCTTGCCAGTCACACATCACTGCCATGCCTGAAAAGAAGCAAACAGGTGGTGCCTAGTGTTGCTCGTGCTTCCTGCCTGGGATAGCACACACACACACACACACACACACACACACACACTCATATACAGCGCTCTCACACACAATTCTTCCACCATGAAATCCTTCTAAAGAACAAAGTGTCTTGCAAGTCTCTGAATTCCTTCAACATGCTGCAGCTTCTGACTCAATATTTACCACATGAACTGAGTCCTTTGTGGAATGGAAGAGACAGAACCCACGCATAAGCCCCGGGAAGCCTGAACGGATGGAGGGTCACATTCTCCCACCTGCTGAGCACCAACTCTTCAGTGGAAGGAGAGAACTGCACCATCCTCACCCCTGCCTCCTTCCTGAAAAGGACTTTCTTCTCCAAATTTTATCAAAATACATTGCATGCATTATGAAATTCTAAAAACAAATAAAATAAATAAATAATGTATTTTTTATACTTAAAACTGTATTGTAATGCATTATGCAGCAAAATTAGCCAGACACAGAATCTAGACATTTCAATGAACTTTGATACAGTTAGACGAGCCATTCTGAAGCTGTAGATTTCACTCTTCATTACCAAAATAGTGTCCTTAGATCACAAATTTTATAAACTTAGTCACCAAGTCATAACCACTAACAGTGAGAAATTTTCCAGTAACCTTAGGTTTTTACAAATAAAAAATTGTAAAAAATAAAATAACCACTGAAGAGACATATATGCGCATGCTCGTGTGTGTGTGTGTGTGTGTGTGTGTGTGTCTGTGTGTCTGTGTGTCTGTGTGTCTGTGTGTGTGTGTGTCTGTGTGTGCCTGTGTGTCTGTGTGTGTCTGTGGCTGTGTGTGTCTGTGTGTGTGTGTCTGTGTTTGTCTGTGTGTGTATGTGTGTCTGTGTTTGTCTGTGTGTGTATGTGTCTGTGTGTGTGTCTGTGTGTGTATGTGTCTGTGGGTATGTCTGTGTGTGTGTGTGTGTGTGTGTGTGTCTGTATGTGTGATCATACATTTGTCCTGACCTACAGAATAGAGAGCACCAAGGGAGAAGCCCGGTGTAAACATGGACGTTGGTTGACAACGGGGCACTGCTGTAGATTATAATGAATATTCTACCAGGGGTGGGGTGCGGATGCTGCTAATTGGTGAGACTGAGTGTGTGGGCACATGGGAAATCCCTACATCATCCTCTCAGTTTTACTGTGATCTAAAACTGACAAATGTATCCCAAGTTGGAATTTGCCTCTTGGGATTCTACGGTCATTAGGAAAATTCATACTCATTAACTGGTGTGCTTAAATAGAACATGCCAAGCCAGTATGGCTGGCAAAGATTATTCCCTTGTCTGCATACAAAGCTATTTCAAGAAAGAAGCAAATATCTGAGTATCTACTTTAAAACTCAGATTTTAAAGGGTGTGGCTGATTCAGAAACAGGGATAGTACTAACTTGTTTCATAAACAACTAGGATAATTAAACTGAATATAGTCTGATTTGCAGATGTCAACATACACAATTCAGATTTATTTAATTATTGATCTTGGGTTTAATACAGTTTTTTACTCATTCTTCTTTCTTATGAATAGTCCTTGGGACTATTAGCTACAAGGCTTTCCTGTGACATGACCACTACTCTCTCAGGAAAACTTCCTTTAGAACTAAAAGCTCATGGGTGTTCTTTAGTCTTTTAAGACCCTTCATCCCTTTGAAAAAGAAAGAAAGAGGGCCTGGGGGAACGCCCTTGTCAGTAAGGTGCCCACCATGCCTGTATGAGGATCTGAACTGGACTTCCTAACGCAGGTATAAAAAGCCGGCCACAGTAGCATATGTCTTTGATTCCAATGCTAGTGAGACAGAGACAGGGACTCCTGAAACTTACTGGCCTGTCAATCATCAAGCTGTGAGAGACTGTCTCAAAAACCAAGATGGAGAGTGATTGAGTCACCTAAAGTTAACCTCTGACGTCCATGACGCATGGGCGATAGGGTAGGATGAAACGAAGGAGATTGAGAGAAAAATCAACAAGTAGCATTTTCATCCCAGACATTACCAGGGCACTCTATATGTGTCATTATTAAAAGGCCCGGAACACACAGGAAGACTTCTGTGGTGAGTTCTCTACCCGGAGATGCCTACTCACGTCCAAAATTGCAGCGTAGATGGATTTAATGAGAACATTAAAGACACCAGTCTCCTGTTCCAATCGGTCCTTTAATTTGAAGCACTGCTTTTCAAAGTGATGTCCCCAGATTGTCACCACACTAAGTACCTGGGAACTCATTAGAAATGCAGATTGCCCAGCTGTCCCCAACCACTGAATCAGGAACTCCAGGACTGGAGCCCAACAATCTGGGTTTAAAAGATCCTCTGGGTAATTTCCGATGGTACAAACTGATGTTACAGCCTCTGTCTTGGCACATCCATTTCAAAAGGGCCACATGGGAGAAATACCAGAAGAGTTCAAACAGCACCACCATCTGGGCCCTGCCCTCAGTGTTGTGGGTGATTCCGAACACAGCAATACTTGAGGACTACCATTCCACACGTCCTCTAGCTGCTCGTGAAAATAGGCCTTTGCAGGAAGATGCCCACCCAGGGCAGAAGAAACGCTTAGGAAAGGAACAGCCGGATCCCCATGCGGAGCCTGAGCTGCCAAGCCCCCTGGATTTTCCTCAAGCATACTCAAGTCTCTATTCTTTTTGGTTGATGTTTGCTGTTTGGATAAGGGCTCACACAGCCAATTTGGCCTCAACCTTGCTGTCTAGTCAGGATGACCTTGACCTCCAAGCATCCCTGCCTCCGCCTTCAAGTGCCAACATTTCAGCCATGTGTCAGCATTCCTAATCCTAAATTCTGTATTCTTCTCAGCACCCAGAGCCTAACCCCAATATAGGTCATCTGAACGGGTGGAAGCAATGATCAAGTTTGCAGAAAACTATCAACTAAAACAGAATTCTTCTATTTGATGCTATTTGGCAGAGGCCCCATGGGAAATGATTACGCTAAACACAATTATTATATATGATGCTACTCTTGAGTTTCAGAATTAGGGGTTAAGGTCTTTGTAATGAAGGATTTGGGACGTGGCATTTAATTTGTATATATAACAAACAGAAGCACAAGTAAGATAAAAAAGCATGTTGATTTCTGGTTTATCATACAGCTGGGCTGGTCCTCCCCTTCCCACCCCCACCCCCACCCCCCCACCCCCACCCCCACACCCCCCACCTCCCCACCCCCACCCCCTCACCCCCCCCACCCCCCCACTCCCATCCCCCACCCCCCCACCCCCTCCACTCCCTCCACCCCCCGCTCCTGGTGTGTGTGTGTGTGTGTGTTTTGACATATACTTATTTTTATGTCTATGAAGACTCTAGACACATGCCAGAAGAGGGCATCAGATCACATCATAGATGGTTGTGGTTTCTGAGGATTGAACTCAGGACCTCTGAAGAGCAGCCAATGACCTTAACGCTGAGCCATCTCTCCAGCCCTCCTGCTCTCAGTTTTTGAGATAAGTCCTAGACGGCGGTGCCCTGCCAAGAGGAGTGTGCACCCTGAGTGGTTTTATATAATTAGGTAATCTTCATTAATCCACTTATGAGTGCTTGCTGGATGAGCCGGTGAAGACACTGTGAAAACCACCCTTACTCTGGAAGCAAGACTATCTGGTCTCTCAGCAGCCAGAAAGCAAACAGATCTCACCTTTCCCCAGGCCCGGTGCTCTAACGAGAGTTTACACACAGAAAGCTGACTTGGAATCACTTGTCTCGTTTCCCCTTGCTCTCAACAGATACACAAGAACAAAAAAGATCTGAATATTTGAAAAAGAGGTTCTGACCTTTAAGAAGAAAGGAGTGGGGTGCACTTAGATCACCTCCCCCAGGCCAATGCAATAGCAATACAAAATGTCCTTCAAGAAAGCCGTTGTCAGAAGTACAGGAGTTTGTTTAGTACCTGGAAATTTCTTTGTGGGACAAAGGAGAGATACACGAAATGGAACTCTGTTTTACACACAATCAAAGCCACTGTAGATGCTTTCTGAATAACTAATCAGGGTTCTCATTCTGAACATACCCCGAACCTCCTCCCCACAAAAAAGGACTGGAAAATGTGTCTTAGTAAAGTATCAGATAGTAAATATGTAAACCTTTACGGTTCCTGCAAAATTACTTCACTGTGGCCTTGTGGCGTAGAAGCAGGCTGTGTGCTGCTGTGCACGTGCCTTTCGAGGGTGACTCCTCTTCTCTTCCCTGTCAATCCTCGGCCTCAGAATTTGTCAGAGGCCTTAAATACTGATGTAATCCTCTTATTCATTCATTAGTTCAACCAATATCTGTCTGGCATCTGCAAGACGCTAAGGAGTGGGGTATGTCCTTGGGAATATCTGACTGAAAAGTTCCCCGTGAGTTATAGTAAATATAGTTCCCCATGAGTATATATAGTCGAGAGCTCGACGACTGTGTATGAAATAGCCAGTGGTTAGGATGGTGGTTCTTTTAGAGTGGAGACTCTGCTTTGCTTGATGGGACATTGGGTGATAGCTGGAGACATATCTGGTTGTCACTCTTGAGGGAGAAATGCTTGAAAAATCTTCTAGGTAGATGCCATGGGAAATCTGAGAGTCCTCCAAACAAATGCATGTCCTACATCAAACATTCCGGGTACTGAAGACTAGGAATCCTGAATCAAAGAAATAATACAGGCTGTGAAGGAATGGGAAAAACAAAAACAGGAAACGAGGAGATCACCGCCTGGCTCAGGTGAAAGGCTTGATGAAGCTGTCCCTGACAAGTGACATTCTGCCGGAATTTATAAAATCCGAACACATGACCCAGCGATGTATGTGAGCATGTAGCAGAGATTACAACAGAATGATTCCGGATCACATCTGGATCCACACAATAAAACTCTCTCCAGATCCTGCTGTTTTCAAACCTTCTCTTGACAGAACAAGCCCACGAGCTTTTAAAACAGAAAGACAGAGAAGTGTTGTGGGGCGTGTCGTAAGGAATCACTTACAAAACAAATACAAATAAATACAAAGAAAACAACAAATGAAAAGAAGTCTGTTTAGTTTAACAGAATTGAAGTCCAAAAGCCTATTAGACCTAAGCTTTTATTAAATCAGAGACTTTTTATTGTGGATTCAATCTCCTTGCTCATTATTGATCTATTCAAAAAAATCAATTTCTTCATGATTCAGTCATGTTAGATTTATGTATCTGAGAATTTGTCCGCTCTATTTGGTTTATCCAATCGATTGGCATGTTTTTGTAGTAATTTCTTATGATCCAACCTTTATATTGATATTTCTGTGGTATCAGTTGTGATCTTCCCTCTTTCAATTCTGATATTTGTCAAAAGAATTAAAGATGGTCTGGAGAGATGGCTCAGTGGTTAAGAGCACAGACTGCTCTTCCAGAGGTACTGAGTTCAATTCCCAGCAACCACATGGTGGCTCACAACCGTCTGTAATGAGATTGGATCCGGTGTCTAAAGACAGCTTCAGTGTACTTACATATAATAAATTAATAATTAAAAAAAGAATTAAAGATGAACAGCAAGAACTGACTAATGCAATTGTACTAAACTAAAATACTTCTGACCACCAAAGGGAACAATTAAGAGCTGACAGGATAGGAGAAAATCCTTGCCAGGTTTCCGTCCAATATAGTTTTAATAACCAGGATTTTTTTTAAGTGAACCACCAGTTTTTATTATTATTATTATTATATGCTGAGATTACATTGCATATCTTTCAGTCCATTCTCAGTCAATCTATCAAAGTGCCTTAAATCCTTGGGGTAGACCTTCACAATTTCAGGAACCAGGGGGTTGTCTGGGTTTGAATCACTTCCTAAGTGCAGATAACCACTCAGAATTCAAGATATCTAGACAGATGCTTCCATTTTTGCTGATGTTTGGATGGTAGATTTGAATCATGAATGAAACTTTGGGGTGCCTGAAGGGGTAATTGGTTGGAAAGTGGATGGAGAGGGTACTGGCTGGGTTGAGTTATCACAGAGAAAGGAGCGTCAATTGGGGAAACGCCTCCATGAGATCCAGCTGTAAGGCATTTTCTCAGTTAGTGATCAAGTGGGGAGGGCCCATTGTGGGTGGTGCCATCCCTGGGCTGGTGTTCTTGGATTCTATAGAAAAGCAAGCTGAGCAAGCCAGGGGAAGCAAGTCAGTAAGAAACAGCCCTCCATGGCCTCTGCATCAGCTCCTGCTTCCTGACCTGCTTGAGTTCCAGTCCTGACTTCCTTTGGTGATGAACAGCTGTGTGGAAGTGTAAGCTGAATAAACCCTTTCCACCCCAACTTGCTTCTTGGTCATGATGTTTGTGCAGGAATAGAAACCCTGACTAAGACACAGGCCCAGTTTAATGTTTTTTCTTTATAAGAGTTACCATGGCCATGATGTCTCTTCATAGCAATGGAAACCCTAACTAAGACAGCTGGTTTAAATTTTATTAAACTAAGATCCATTGTTTTTAATTATCTTTCCCTTTTCTGCGTAATTGACAGGTTTCCTTAGTCATTAGCCAAGACAACAAAAAAGCAACACTCCACTCTGCCTCTCCCTGATCTTTACTCTTGGTGTATGGAACCAAGGGCTGGCTGTATCTGAGGCACGTGTCACCTTATTTCACCCCTGTACCTTATTTCTGGACAGAAGAAGGCTTATATAAGACTGAACATTGGGATAAACCAAATAGACAGTATAACTCCTATATGCTTGTACTGTACATGTGGGAGTGACTGTCCTAAAATATGAGACTTTTCACTTGTATCTAAAGCTTGTGGAGGTTATTGTTAGTTTAAGGATGAGACTCAAACACCCGGAAGCAGGAGGTACTTCCCAAATAGCTAGAATTATAGGAGCAGCCCTACCAGATTCAGGGTTCTCATTCAGCGCGGCTCAGAAAAACCTCAACATCGGATGAAGTGTTCCACCTGGTGGCCAAAGCCCGCCAGCCTTCCAGACTCAAAGCAGCTAAAGCAAAGATTTTTTTTTTTCTGAAACCCATAGACAATGCCTAGGCTACCATTTAATCTAATCCAACAGAGAGGCATCTCTCAGTGTGAGCATGACTCCAAATTCCTTTGAATATAACAAGTTCCATCTCATAAAATAGCACCGTGATATCACCTATGTGTGATCTCCCATACACTTTAAATGGTTTTAGAATTACTTGTTGAGGGGTGGAAGAAAGAGATCTGACATCTTAGGGGGAACAGACATTGCTAAAGGTAGCCCTCTCCCCTCTCTCAAGGGTTTGTCTGGGTTGTGTAAACAGGTAGACACCAGGGAAAAAGTGTTCAGAACAGAATGCCCCTTCTTGTCCTCTGAAAGATCATATGAAGCAAATAATAGATGTCACCTTGTCATCTGACTCAAATAACAAGTGGGCACTACACAGGCTATGACTTTAGACAAGGGCAAAAAAAATTCTTGAAACAAAAGCAAAGCTTGCCTGTGACCCGAGTCACTGTCTTTATCCATCATCAAAAATTAAAGCCAATGTATCCCCTGAACAATTTACAGGGGCATAGTTTATTCAAAACCTGTCAGGTCACAGTAAAATGCACACCTTTGATTGTAAACCTCCGTTGCTGTTACTTCTTTCACAAAACAGAGCATAAGGTCACCCCAAGTTCCTGCCAATTTTACACCTCTAGGAACAAGTTATAAACTAGAGTTAGCTCTGTCACTCTTCAACCTTTGAACCTTTAGAAACGTTATCCAACACAGAAATGGATAAGCTATGAACTCCTTCTCTTTAAAAACGGGGGATATATTCTCCCAATGGTAGTCAGATTGGATGAGTTAATGTTTGATATATATATATATATATATATATATATATATATATATATATATATATATATATTCTAAGTCCTGAAATCATGAACTGAAGCTAATATTGACAAAGTGCCCAAAACTTCACTCCACTCACTCACCAGGAAGTCTTCTCAAGTGGACTCTGGACAATCTGTCTCCACTAGCATCATAATTCTCCTGGAAAAGAACAATCAGGCTAAGTGGGTCATTCACTGTATTGTCTCCCCACACATCCTAGAGAAATGATTTCACTACATTAGCAGGGCACTTCCAAGGGGGGAATGCATGAGTCCAGGGAATCAGCAATCCTTAAATGTAAGCTTTCCCCCAAAGACTTTATGTCATTGAGCATTTGTCCCTACAGACGAGAACTGATATCACAGGTCTGTGGCAAGACTACAGATAGGCATTCTTGATCGATGACTGCGATTGCTGTAAGGATCACACTTGGAGAAACACACTTTACTTCAAAGTACATGACAGATAGGTCTATATAGAGAATTATGCTCTGTAAAGTCTTGGGAATGATTTGTAAGAGCCGCATTTTCAATTTTGAGTTTCTTTATTGAGGATATAGCAAGCAAAGTAAAAGAATGGTAAAGATGGAGCAATGGCAGGTGATAGGTCATTCAATTGAAAACTCAAACATCCACCAGACGTCACTGGAGGAGACCTGTTGGGGCAGTCAGCTGGGGTTCCTGACACAGAGTTCTGGGCAGAACAATGCCCCCTCAAGTGAGGCTTCCAAGTAAGAGAACAAACAAGGGGCACACGGAGATGACATCATCAAGTTGGGAGTGCCCGGCAGGAATACACTGTGTGGACGGTGAGAAAAATTACACTCAGTGATCTATGTCCCATCTATGAAATCCATAAAGAGGCAAGATTATTACTGAAAAGGGAAGGGAGTTGGAGAGCTCGGATGTGTGTGTGTTTTCTTACATGACTGCTCCAGGCACTAGAGAGCCCTTAATGCCAGACCCTCACCAAGTTCAGACAAAGAATTATGGTAACAGCTTTCATTGTGTAATGACTGCACACTTCATAATTAGCTAAGAATATTGTGCCCATTGATTGATAAAACCCCAGGCACTGTGACCCTTTACTGCCCCCATTTCACACGGGGAGGAGGTGGGCAGGCTCATGGGAAGAACAAATGGCGAATCTAGAATTTGAATTCCCAAAGTTATCTACAGAGCTCCTGGTAGTGGTGACCACACTAGTCTGGTTTAAATCCTTAATTTTCTTCACGCTGAACTTGAACTGCGGAGCCTCTTCTTATAGCCTCTGTGACAGCTGGTGCCATCAGCTTGATGGTGTATGGGATAGCCTCAGAAACAAGCCTCTAAGAGCATCTGTGAGGGGGTTGCTAGAGTGGGTTAACTGGGATGAAAAGGCCAACCACAACCGTGGGTAGCACCATCCCACCGTCTGTAGTCCTGAATGAAATAGAGAGAGACAGGAGCTTGGTCTCAGGCCCTTCTCACCATGAGCCTTCTTTAAGTTGCAATGAGCCCTTCCTCGCCTAAGTTTCTTCTTGTCTGATAGTTGGGTCACAGCAAGAAGAAAGCTAACTGATTCAGTACCCTTTGGATGCTCTCACATACACCCCTAGCGGCCGCAGCCTGGCTATGTTCTGGGATACGATACGTAATGAGTGACACAATAACACAAGAACTTATGGAAAGACACCTTACATGTACAGGATAAGGAGGAAATGAAATAGAAGCCATGTGCTTTATGTTCTTGTTTTAAGATTTATGTATATAAGTGCCCTATCTGCATATACACTAGAATGCCAGAAGGGGGCATCAGATCCCAAGATAGATGGTTGTGAGCTACCATGTGGTTGGTGGGAATTGAACTCAGGACCTCTGGAAGAGCAGCCAGTGCTCTTAACCTCTGAGCCATCTCTCCAGCCCCATGATCTATGCTTTTATTTTGCATAATAAACCAGGCTATATACTACCAGGAAAGGGTGAATTATTACAAAAAGGAAAAGGGCTGGGCTGGGAGTGTTGCTGGATAGAACATAGAATGTGTGACGCTCTAAGAGCTGTCTCTAGGAGGAAAAATAACATAGCAGCTACTGCAGTTTTAGCCAGACTTGAGGAGGGAAAAAGGACATGCATGCTAAGGCTTGATGTGCATGCAATACAACCCCGAGGACCTCTGTCACTTTAAGAGTCCATTAACACATTTACAGAGCAGTGAAAAATAGTGAGAAAACAGCTGTCTTACAACAACGAATGGAAGAAACATAAGGAGGCTGAGATCCTGCAAATGTAGCCAAGGCTCTCCATCAACGGGTTAGCCTATGCCCACGAAACAAGGAAAACACGTGGGGTCCACTGTGAGAGGGCCAGGACAGGAAGGATCTCGAATGTCGGTACTGTGTAATAGAAATGGTTGATCTCACTAAGCTCAAAGGTTTTTTCCCTCTGGGTTCACATACTTTATATAGGTCAAGCACCTAAAAATTCATAAATACAATTTACTTTAAGATGCAATATAGAAAAGTGGCAGCCAGGCGGTGGTGGCGCATGCCTGTAATCCCAGCACTCTGGGAGGCAGAGGCAGGTGGATTTCTGAGTTCGAGGCCAACCTGGTCTACAGAATGAGTTCTAGAATAGCCGGGGCTACACAGAACCCTGTCTCAAAAAAAAAAGAAAGAAAGAAAGAAAGAAAGAAAGAAAGAAAGAAAGAAAGAAAGAAAGAAAGAAAGAAAGAAAGAAAGAAAAGAAAAGAAAAGAAAAGAAAAGAAAAGAAAAGAAAAGAAAAGAAAAGAAAAGAAAAGAAAAGAGGCACATTGCCACATGTAGTGACGCACGCCTCTAATCCCAGCGCTCAGGAGGCAGGGGTAGGTGGATCTCTGAGTTCAAGGCCAGCCTGGTCTACAGAGTAAGTTTGAAGACAGCCAGGACTATACAGAGGGGAGAGGGAGGGGGAGGGGTGGCACATAACAGAATTTTGAGGTGAGTGGCATTCTTTGTTCGCTGTCTGTTGCAGGACTCAACATTTTTGAACACCACATGAGAGTAAATAAATCTCATGCTCTTGTTGTTGTTGTTGTTGTTTGGTTTGGGTTTTGAGAAAGGGGTTCTGCTTGTAGCCCAGACTGTTCTGGGCCTCTCAGTTCTCCTCACAGTGATTCCTAGTACGGTGACTTCAGGGTGCATCGCTACGCCTGAACATTTTAGCACCTGTAATTTGTGCAACCAGTCAAAAAAGTCTTGTTTGTTTACAGTAACACATGGCTAACATTTTCCAGAGACTGCTTTTTGTACCGCACTACATACAAACTGCCTCTAATGTGGAAACCAGCAGCCCAGGGGTTCATCTCCTTGTTACTCTTTTTTACAGAATAAATAAAGCTTATTTACAGCAAACAGTGTGTCCTGAGCCAATTAGTCACCTCTAATGGATCCTGGATGTGCTTTATCAGATTATAAACAACTCCAGAGCCACCCCAGAATTTCACTTATCAAAAAGAGAGAGAGAGAGAGAAATAAGGAGGGAGTCACATTTCTTAGACACCTTTAGTGTTGTCACTTGAAAGATGACAAAATGGCATCTGTGGCTCATACTAAGTCTTAATCGCACCTCTCCCAGGAGAACCCCGTAGCCATGCTTAGTACGGCTGAGTCTTTCCTGGAGGGCTCTCTTTCTCTTAGACCCGATGCTTAGAATCTATGACAGACACCTTTAGCCAGGGGCGATGGCTTTCATCCCAGGCCTTTTTTGTCTGCTTTTCTCTCAGCATTATCATTCAGGTTCCAACAGACGCTAAGCTCTGAGCAATCAATGCTCTATTTTAGCCAAAAACTCCAATCATTTCCACGCTCCTCCTGAAAGCAAGGAGTGTCAGGTCTGTCACAGCCATATCCCACTCCTGGTACCACAGTATGTGTAAGCAAGGGTTATCCAAGGGAAGAGGACTGACAGAATGAATATATGTGACATATAATAAATATAAACATGCATACACAAAAGGGGATACATTAGAGCGGTTTACATGATCTGATCAATGTAGTCCAACCACGACTGTCTCGACTAGATGTCTCAGAAGAACCAATCTTGTGCTGAAAACCTGCAGGATTTGTGGAGAGCTGCTGGTCTTAGGTCTATGTTGGAAGCCCAAAGAAGATGGTTCCAATAACACTACATCAGAGTGGATGAACGTGCCATCAGGAGTAAAAACAAACAGGCAAATAGCATTGCTTCCTTCTTACATGTCCTATTATCAGGGCTGCCACCAGAAGGTGTCACGAATAGTTAAGGTGAATGTCCTGCTTCAAATAATCGGATTTAAAAAATAAAATAAAATAAATAAAACTCCATCACAGGACTGCCCAGATTGCATCTCAATTGATTTAGTCACTGATCAAGATGAGTCACCACTGTTCCTCTGTCCCAGGAAACCTGAAATAGTTGCCTGACCATTCCTGAGAAGGCTGTCAAGAGAAACTGAGTTAACGATTAACCATGTGAAGAAACTGAAGGGTTTTGTCTGTAATCTAACACATTGTACTTGCGCATTTCAGCCACAAGATGGCACTAGACTACCAGACTTATTAGCGGCAGCTTTCGCTGATCGTGTGCTGCTAAGGATGCAGATTAGTTTGTATTGGTTCACCCTTAAAGTCTTCTGTGTACCTTAGCCAGGGGTCCAGTTTTACCTGATTTGTAATCCCTAAAGACTACGGGGCCTCCTCAGGCTGCCGACGATGACAATGTGACGCTGTGCCCCATCTCTGCCACCGTTGAAGTATATAGGTCATGCTAGGCCTGCTTCTGTAACCAACCTAAACTAAAATCCTCATTTTCTTTTCTCTTCTTCCTTTACCCACAGAGGCTGAGTGTGCCTGATTTTCTGTGATCCATTTACCCGACCTGACCTAAACATAAGACTACTTATTTTCCCAGAAGAGAGAAATAAATCTACAGAAACATTACCATGAGCCACATGTTATGTCCTTGTTCTAGAATTGTATGGCCAGCTCTTACACGCGATTCACTTTCCAACCTAACATAGTCAAGCTTGCTATCTACAACCACCGAGGGGCTAGAGAGATGCCTAAGTGGTTAATTACACTTGCTGCTCCTGCAGAGGACCCAAATTCTCCTCCCTGGACCTATATCAGACAGCCCACAGCCATCTATAGATCCAGCTCCTGGGACTCTCAGACTCTCTTCTGGCCTCCTGGGACACTTAGACTCACAAATACATATCCACACACGTACACGTTAATTAAAATAAATTTAAATTAATTATAATTAAAAATAAATGATTAAAAAATAAGATGAAACCTTAAGAACAGAATTGCTACCAGTTCTCTTCCTGACACACTAACCTATTGTCCTTCCCTATTTTATTAGCCTACAGTTCAAGATGGCTTACAGGACTGTTAATCATGGCTCCTCCCCAGCTGCACAGGGTCCACGAGAACTGTGACCTTGTCACACATATTGTGCGTACTGCTGCCTAGACAGAGCTTTGTACCCAGTTGGCCACCTTATAACCAACCCGTTCCTTCTTGCCTAGGACTCTACTGGTTCTGAATGTCTCTCCGTTCCAGGAAACACGGAGCAGTTGACAACCCATAAGAAAACTTGCAAGTGAAGGTTAATTCCTAAGTAAAAGCTTTTAGAGCTATTTATTGTATTATTTTGCATGTCTTTTTCCTGCGGGCATGTGCTTAGCGCCTACTGGGGACAGGAGAAAGTGTTGAATTCCCCTGGGACTGGAAGTTACAGACAGATGTGAGCCACCACGTGGGAGCTTGGGATCAAACCCCTGTGTTCTGCAAGAGAACACGTGCTTTTAACTGCTAAGCCAGCTCTCTAGCCCAATAATTACTTTTTGAAGACGAGTTTTGTTGAGGGGTTTTGTTGTTTTTGTTGTCTGAAATCCAACACAGTGTAGTTGAGCATGGTAACCACAAGGTGGCACTAGACTGCCAAACTTATTAACACCAGCTTTCATCCAAATTAAACTGTGAGGAGCAAGTTGTGGCTCACCTGGCCCTGCCCTGGGTTCTCCACAAGTATGGAGGCAAGCCATGACAGGGCAAGCCTCTAGTCCAAATACATGGCAGGTGGAGACAGGAGGATCAGAAGACAGTCTGGGATACATGAGATCCTATCTCAAGCACAAACAAATAAAAGTCAAAATGTAAGGTGCCTTTACTTTGTAATTAAAGTATTCAGACACACAGCTGGTTTTCATAGCACTCTCAGCCATCTTTTTGCAGAGATGTAGCTGGAGATGCAGCTTGGTGGCTCTGGAGTCAACCTCTAGTGCCATAAAAATAGGGAAAGAAAGAAAGAAAGAAAGAAAGAAAGAAAGAAAGAAAGAAAGAAAGAAAGAAAGAAAGAAAGAAAGAAAGAAAGAAAGAAAGAATCAAAATGTGCATTGAAGTAATCTTAATGCCCACACATATTTTTAGCAATCAATACATTTTTCCCTGTAGCAAATGATTTGTTTTAAATTTTATTTATTGCTGAGTGATGGTGGTGCACACGTTTAATCTCAGCACTTGGGAGGCAGAGGCAGCCAGATCTCTGAGTTCGAAGCCAGCCTGGTCTACAGAGCAAGTTCCAGAACAGCCAAAGCTATACAGTGAATCCCTGTCTCAAATAAATAAATAAATAAATAAATTACTAAGCTTTTGTCACAACACACATACATACAAAAAAAAGTCTGTATTTGGGCAGGGAAAAAAAGCGTGACTGCTAATACAGTAGTCTCCTATACCCAGAAATTTTAAAAATGAGTAAACACGGGACATGTTACATTACACCTGTAATCCCAGTGCTAAAAGAGCAGGAACTCAAGGTGCACAGTGTTCAGGCTGCGTGTGTGTGTGTGTGTGTGTGTGTGTGTGTGTGTGTGTCTATGTCTGTGTGTCTGTGTGTCCATGTCTGTGTGTCTGTGTCTATGTGTCTGTCTGTGTGTCTGTGTATCTGTGTGTGTCTGTGTCTGCACACAGACACGCACAGATCAAGGAAGTACTTGCTAACCATGATGACCATCTAAAAATTTCTCAAGCCACAGAAAAATATGTCTGCCAGGAAAAAAGACCATAAATATCTACCAGGAACAATTTTTTTAAGATTTATTTATTTAATGTATATGAGTACACTGTAGCTGTACAGATGGTTGTGAGCCTTCATGTGGTTGCTGGGATTTGAACTCAGGACCTCTGCTTGCTCCAGTCGGCTCCACTTGCTCCAGTCTAGAGATTTTATTATATCTTCAGACACACCAGAAGAGGGCGTCAGATCTCCTTACAGATGGTTGTGAGCCACCATGTGGTTACTGGGACCTAAACTCAGGACCTCTGGAAGAGCAGTCAGTGCTCTTAACCGCTGAGCCATCTTTCCAGCCCTACCAGGAACATTCTTATTCTCAAGCAATCTCTCCAAGTTCACAGTTCTTGGGCAGGAAATCCCTGTAACCAGTGTGTCCTCTAGAAGAACATCTCCACCTCACCAAGGCCCAAAGGCACTCCTGTAAAATCTCTTGTGCAATGGAGACTGGCCGCTTTTTCCTACCCAGATCCAAACTTGCTCCCTGGGACTGTTTCCAAAACAGAGCTGTGTCCCACCTAGCAGGTCCTATTCTGTCCTCTGAGAGACAGCAGCAGGGCAGCTGTTTCTTCACTTTATTTCCTTGTTTTCTTGGATTTGGGTTTTTTGAGTACATATATTGGTTTGAATTTTAGTTTTGTTTTGGGACAGAATGTTATGCCTCTCCCTCTAACCCCAAACTACATATTTAGCCAAGGATAACCTTAAACTTCGGACCCTCCTGTCTCTGACTCTGGAGCGTTTGGGTGGCAGGTGTGCTCTTCTAGGCCTGGTTGATGATACCGTGCTAAAGGTTGAATGTGAGCTCCCTGCATGCTAAGCAACTGAAGTATAACACAAGTTCCCTTAAGACATGTTTATGGTCGGAGACCACAGCCCCCAACTGCACTCGGCCAAGGGACTTGGATGTGGGACTAACTGGTGTCACTTCGCATTGACCTAACCATTCCCGTGTGGTGAGGAGACAGTTCTCCTTCTCTGTAAGCTCCTCCCCGCCCCAATGCAGAAGACAAAGCAGAGTGGACGTCTGGAAAGGCGAGGGTCACCTTTGAGGAAGGCGCTCTGACTCCTCACCCCCAGGATGAAGTCTGCTGTGTTGTGACCCTTGGGGGTTCCTGTGCCCTGGAGATTCAAGGAAAGAAGTGAACAGGCAACCATGGGTGGCACCGGGGACGCAGCAAGCAAGCAGTGGACAGCCGCCTCTGCCCCAGCAGCTACATCTGCTATAGCCTGACAGGAACTCGGTGAGCCTGTCCCATTAGTGACTGAAAGCTCAGGATTTCAATCAGTGCATCCCAGTAACCTTAATGTGAGGAGCTCGCCATCAGGAAACACAGAGTAGCCCTAAGTCAAAGGAGGAGGTTTAACCCGTTCCCTTACAGTGATGTCCCCATCTGGAGCCCCACAGCTGGATTCCAAATTCCAAACTCTCCAATCAGGGTAAACCAGGATTGGGGGGGCGGCTCAGCCAGCCAATCCCAGCCATCCCCCTGTGACTCCAAGAGTGGGGCCATACCCTAAAGGGCCCCGGGGCCCAGGTAGGAGCATGGGACTGAAGAATGGGGCTGGGAATGGAGCCAAGGGCAAGGGGGAAAGGGAGTGAAGTGTTTCCGCCGACTCTTTGATCAGAGAGATCCTAGGACTCCAAACAATGACTCTGACAGTAAAGAATGTAATTCTTTTTTTTTTAATTTTATTCGATATTTTTTTATTTACATTTCAAATGATTTCCCCTTTTCTGGTTCCCTACTCCCCAAAAATCACATAAGCCCCCTTCCATTCCCCTGTTCTCCCACCCATCCCTTCCCACTTCCCTGTTCTGGTTTTGTCTTATACTGCTACACTGGGTCTTTCCAGAACTAGGGGCCACTCCTCTGTTCTTCTTGTACCTCATTTGAAGTGTGGATTATGTTTTGCATATTACAGTATTCCAAGCTAATATCCACTTATTAGTGAGTGCATACCATGATTGATCTTTTGAGATTGGTTACCTCACTTAGTATGATGTTCTCCAGCTCCACCCATTTGTCTAGGAATTTCATGAATTCATTGTTTCTAATGGCTGAATAGTACTCCATTGTGTAGATATACCACATTTTTTGCACCCACTCTTCTTTTGAGGGATACCTGGGTTCTTTCCAGCTTCTGGCAATTATAAATAGGGCTGCTATGAACATAGTGGAACATGTATCCTTATTACATGCTGGGGAATCTTCTGGGTATATGCCCAGGAGTGGTATAGCAGGATCTTTCGGAAGTGACATGCCCAGTTTTCTGAGGAACCGCCAGACTGATTTCCAGAGTGGTTGTACTAATTTGCAACCCCACCAGCAGTGGAGGAGTGTTCCTCTTTCTCCACATCCTCGCCAACATCTGCTGTCTCCTGAATTTTTAATCTTAGCCATTCTGACTGGAGTAAGGTGAAATCTCAGGGTTGTTTTGATTTGCATTTCCCTGATGACTAGTGAAGTTGAGCATTTTTTAAGATGTTTCTCAGCCATCCGAAGTTAAAGAATGTAATTCTGAGGTCCACAACAAGTCACAGGAGTCCCAGCACATGCTACACTCCATGACCCCCAGGTCTCCTACTCCCTCCCTTGACCAAACTCCTGCCACAGAGCCCATACCTGCGTCAGAAGACACCAACCTGAGGCAGCAAATAAGGTTGCAGAAGCTATACTGAAGGGCCAGGTTGAAACAATTGTCTCTTTCCACATCCAGAACATCTCTAGCATCAAGTCAGAGAGAACACACAGATAGCCACCCTTCGGAATGACCCAAAACCTCTCCCATTGCAGCCTCCAGCTCCTGCCAACCAGGACCAAACCTCTTCCCAGAATGCCAGACTGCAGCCAACTCCTCCCATGCAGGCACCAGCTCCCAAACCTGCTGCAGCCCCATGTCCCCTTGACCCAGAGAGTCCCAGGGTAGAAAACAAACTGATTTCCTCCTGTGGGCAGTTCTGGGAGCTCCACTCCACTACCCCCAAATGGTACTGGGCCAAACTCAACACCCAACGATCCAACAGGGACCCCTGTCTCTCAGAACAATAGCTCTTCATCATATCCCAAGTTCTCCACCTCCCCTGTAAGACTCTGAAGAGCCTTAGCTACTGAGACACCCCCACCCCCATCCCCACCCCCACCCCAGTGAAGAACTCGGGGATTGATGCAAAAGCAAGAGGAATTTATTGTTCAAGAGTGCTGGGGTCATCATAAACCCGAAAGAGAGGTAGCAACTGGGCAGCCCATTCTGGGAGTTTTTATACAGTTTCCAGGGCAGAATAGAGCATCAGCAACTAGGCACAATATGATTGGTGGAACAGTGAGCCCTTTAAATTTATTGATCTATAGGGAATGAGGTAATCAGCCTCTCTCTTCCTGCCTACATGTTCCACCAAACTCTTCCTTCTGGGAGGGGAGGGGGTCTTCATGTTCTGGGTCCTGGTAGAATTTTCCAACATTCATTAGTTAGCTGACCTCCTCACCACCAGTGTTCAGTGGTGAGTCCCACACGCTGAGACAGAACCCTGATGGCCTATCTCAGGAGCAGTTGGAGCACCAGGAATGCTCCTTACAAACTCTGAGAGATATCCAGTGTATGCTTTTCCCTGACGAGAATGAATTCACAGCAGGACAAACTGGGGGTCGCAAGAACAACATTGGGGTTTTAGATGGACCTCAATAAAAACACCAGAAGAGCCAATGCAGGCCATGATGTCTCAATCCCAAAGCCTCGGTGAGGGTCCTGCGCCCCAGATGGATGTGGGAGCTCAGTTTTGTCCTCGAGGACAAGAGATGTGTCCTTTCTCCAGATGAAATGGCTCCACCTTCTATGAACTCCCAATCTGGGCCCATAGGACCCGACCACCTGGACCATAGGACGCCCGAGCAGATAGCATGGCTGAAGCAGCAGCAGGAGATTCATAAAAAGGAGGAAGCAGGAGCAGGTGGTCATCCTGCAATGCTCTCTCCAGGACATGATGGTCCATCAGCCCAGGCTCCAAGGAGTGGTCCGAGAGCCTCTCCCTCCATACAAGATGGCTCCCGGTAAAGGCTGGGTGACCAGGGCAGAGCCATTTCCTGATGGTATCAACATTTCATATTCTTTGCCCCAAGGGGCATGACTCCCCACCCCAAAATGCCAGGGAGCCAGATGTGACTTCCTGAGTTCTCAGGAATGATAAATTCAGAAATGAAGGGGCCAAACATGCCCAACCCGGCATCCAGACCAGATCTCTCTGGAGTCAGTTGGCCAGCCGATATGCCAAAAATCCCAGATGGTCGAAATTTCCCTCCTGGCCAGGGTGTCTTCAGTGGTCCTGGCCGAGGGGAACAGTCTCCAAACTCCCAAGGCTTGTCTGGAGAGGTGTTTCAACAGCAGCTGGCAGAGAAGCAGCTGGCTCTCCGCCCAGGATGAGCATGGAGGACATCCTGCCTGGCATGGAAATGAACAGGATGAGTCCAGGCTCCCAGGGCCAAATGGAGCCAGGAAATAACCCCATTTTCTCTCTGGTAGCAGTCGAGCCCTCCCCAGGGTGACTTTCTAAAAGGAATGCCTCCACAGATAGGTCCTGATCAGGAACATGAGTTAGGCATGGTTCCTGGTGGGATGAGGGGAGATGTCAATCTAAACGTCAACATGGGATCCAGCTCTCAGATGATACCTCAGAAGATGAGGGAGGCTGGGGCACGCCCTGAGGATATGATGAAATTCCGCCCTGGTAGCTCAGAAATGCTGCCTGCACAGCAGAAAATGGCGAGCACCCTCGGGAGGAGTACGGTGTGGGCCCCAGTCCTTTCCTTCCCCTGTCTCAGAGTCCAGGCAGCAACAGTAGCTTGCGAAATCTCAGAAAACCAATTGGACCCGACCAAAGGACTAACAGCCAGCTCAGTCTCATGCCTCCATTGCCTCAACCTTACCAGTATCCCCAGTAGACACAGGCCAGCTCCTCCAGTTCAGCGAGGCCTGGGGCGGAAGCCTTTGGATATAGGCAGCCAGGTGCATTCCCCAGGCATTAACCCTCTGAAGTCTCCTACAACGCACCAAGTCCAGTCTCCGATGCTCCGCTCACCCTCGGGTAACCTCAGGGCCCCCCAGACTCCATCACAGCTGGCCGGCGTGCTGGCAGGCCCAGATGCTGCTGCTCCCATTAAGTCCCCTCCTGTCTTGGGTCTGTTGCTGCTTTGCCTGTTCACCTCAAGTCTCCATCACTTCCTGCCCCATCGCCTGGACGGACCTCCTCTCCCGAGCTTCTGCTTCAGAGTCCTGGAATCCCTCCGAACCACAGAGCGCCCCCCACCAAGGCCTCCCCAGGCATGCTGGGAAGTGTAGAGTTAGGTGCCTCCCCCACCTCCTACAGCCAGCCAGCCTGCATCGGTGAACATCCCCAGAAGTCTTCCCTCTCTGCCTCCAGAGCCCACCATTTCCCGGAACCCACTCTCAATTATGACGTCTCAAATGTTCAAGTTTGTGATGCCCAGTTCCAGCCCATTATACCCCGATGCCGTCAAGACTGTGGCCAGCTCTGATGACGACTCCCCTGCAGCTCACTCGCCCAACTTGTCATCAAGAAATAGCATGGCAGGAATGAGCATTAATACACAGTATCCTCGAATTTCAGGTCCAAACCCCACGGTCTCAATGCCGACCCTCAGTCTGATGGGAATGACCCAGGCACTTTCTCACTCCAATCCGATGCCCTCTCCTAAAGCCATAGGACCCAGCACACCTCCCCATGGGGGTCCCAACGGGGCCTGGATTAATGTCACACAATCCTATCAAGGGACATGGGTTCCAGGAGCCCCCATTGGTACCTCAAGGATGGATGGGCTCCCCTCCCCCCCAGGGCTTTCCTCCTCAGCAGGTTCCATTCCCTCACAATAGCCCCACTGGGTGGCGTGGTAACTTCCCAGGAGGGATAGGTTTCCCAGGAGAAGGACCCCTTGGTCATCCCAGAAACCTACCCTAAAGTTCAGCAGATCCAGCACTTCACAATCCCAGAGGCTCCTTCACTGTCCCAGGAAACAGCATGCCTTCCCTGTTTACAGACCCAGTTCTGCAGGAGGTAATCCGATCTGGAGGCACCAGAATACCTGAGTTTGATCTCTCCTGCATTATCCCATCAGAGAATCCCAGCCAGACATTGTAGTCTTTCCCCAGACTGCAAACAGCCTCAAGGTCCTGGACCTGGGTTTTCACACATCCAGGGAATGAGTGATCCAGCCTCTAGAATGGAATTATCATTGCCTGGCATGGGACGGGACAGTAGGAACTTCAGACATTCCTCTTGGTACATCTCCAGCCATGCCAGGCCACAACCCAATGAGACCACCAGCCTTTCTCCAGCAAGGCATGATGGGACCGCACCATCGGATGATGTCATCAGCACAATCCACAGTGCCCCGGCGAGCCACCCTGATGACCAATCCAGCTGCTGCTGTGGGTATGATTCCTGGCAAGGATGGGGGCCTGCTGGGCTCTATACCCAGCCTGGGCCTGTGGGTTCTCCAGGCATGATGATGTCCATGCTGGGCATGAGGGGACCCCAACAGAGCATCATGATCCCCCCACAGTTGGGGCCCCGGGGCATGGCTGCTGATGTGGGTGGGCATGGGTGGATTTAGCCAAGGACCTGGGAACCCAGGAAACAAGATGTTTTAAGCTGCGATGACTGCATGTGGGGATCCTTGTCGAGATGAGATTCTAGGTCCTGTGAGCTGCTTTGATGGAGCTCCAGGAGTCCTTACTGTTGTTGGTCCTGCAATAGGAGAAGAAGGACCCGGGGCTGCTTTGAGGGAGGAGGGAATCAAGAATCTATGGATTTACCAGAAAACAAATGATTTAGTTAATCAACAGGTGTGTTTATTTTTAAGATATTTTTTAATTTAATTTTTTTTTTTGTGGGGCTGGAGAGATGGCTCAGTGGTTAAGAACACTGACTGCTCTTCTAGAGGTCCTGGGTTCAATTCCCAGTGACCACATGGTGGCCCACAACCATCCATAATGAAATCCGATGCTCTCTTCTGGTATGTTTGAAGAGAGCAATGGTGTACTCATATACATAAATAAAAAATCTTAAAAAAAATTGTGGACATGGGGATCCTGTGATGGCACCTACTTTTGGGAATCTGTAGCCATGTTTGAGAATTGCCATCGGTCATATGTTATGCCGTTCTCTGTGTTTACATCCTTTGGACTGGCTTCTTCCTGGATTTTCTGGTGTTTTGTTTTGTTTTGTTTTAAATTTGGGCGCGCGCGCGCGTGTGTGTGTGTGTGTGTGTGTGTGTGTGTATGTGTGTGTGTATATACTGTGTACTATATTGCAAAAGGGATTTTAGCAGCGACCTTAGTCATTGGAGCAAGAGGAGAACAGGAATTCTGGGCTGTTTACTTTAGATGGAGAATCTGTCTTCAGACCTTGGACTATTTTCTTTCAACTCCGGTGTATAGAAAAGCCAAACTGTGGCCTCAGAGTATTAAGGAAAAGCACAAAAAAAAGAGAAATGAGGGGTGGGGGGACAGGGACATTTTTCTTTTTAAAAATACTTTTAAAAAAGCTTGGAACATTTGTTCTTCAGTTCATGTCTGTCTCCCCCACCCCCCAACCCCACCCCCACCCCCACCCCCACCCCCACCCCCACCCCCATATACAAACCTACCCTCGCGGTTTCCTCCTTCAGTTCCTTGGTTAAGTGTGTTTCCTTCCGGTGACCCTGCTGGCTACCCTCTGCTTCCCCCTTTCCTCTTCCCCTTGGTAGCTGCTGCAATAACCGGGTTCTCTGGGGCTCTCCCGGGAAGCCACGCCCCTACCTCGGTTGCCCTCTCATCCCTCCCAGCCTTCCCCACCCTGGTGTATTCCCCCTTGTCCACCTTGTTCCTTCTTTTTTTCTTAGGAATTCCCAACTGAATTTTATTAATGTGGGAATGGAACCGATGGTAAAAGCTATCCAGGATTTTGTCTCTGTTTTAAATTTTGTGTTCCTTCCCTTTCCTCCCCCTTCCCATGCATGAAGTATTCTGTGTAATCTTCATTAAGTTTGGTACAAAACCATTCACCAGAGCTGTTTTGTCAGAAAAATAAATATATTGTTTCTTACAAAAAAAACCCACATTTTTTATATAAACAACTTTAAAGGAGCTACAAGGTTTTTAAAATCTTTTTCATGATATGTGTGAGGGAGGGCACATGCACAGGAATGTATACATCTGGAAAAATAAAACTTTATTAAATTGAAAGACCGAGAGAGAAACAACGTATCTCTCCAGCACGTCATGAAGGGCTTGATCAAGGGCAAGCACCTGACGCTTCACATTCGCATATTCCAGCCAGATGCAGCATCACTTGGTGTATTCGCTATCTCTCTAAAATGCTTTCTGGAAATCCTGTTATGCCCAAGAACTCATTCAACCATGGCTTCAAAGCCTCCGTTTTGAGGGTGGAGGTGTTTTCTGGTGACCTCTGTGAAATGCTGCTTGTTTGTTTGTTTGTTTGTTTGTTTGTTTTGGACCTTATCAGACCGAAACGTCACTTTGTCAGAACAGGTGGGGCAGTGGCTTTACTGACATTCATGGTCCCTTGGTTAGGGATGTATTTTTATGCATTAGGTTGCTTCCCGTAGGTAGGTATTTTCCCCAATAGTTGTAACTGAGTAAGAAAGAAAGAGAAAGGGAGGCCTTGCAACAACCCCGGTTGGATCACTGGTAAGTAAACTAAGCCACAGGGACCTGAAGGATGCGTGGAATTCTCTACAGATCTGTGCGTTAATGGAAATCCCTTTGGTTTGGGTTGAAAAAAGAAAAGAAAAAAGAAAAGAAAAGAAAAGAAAAGAAAAGAAAAGAAAAATTAAGAAACTCTCCAAAACTGTTCACCTTTCAAAATTTATGGTCAAGTATAGTGGCACATACCTGAACATGGAGTCAGGAAGGTCAGAAGTTCAAGGTCACATTTAGCTGTACAGTGAGTTTAAGGCCTGCCTGAGAGCACTGAGATCCTATTTTGAAAATAAATAATGGGAGACTGGAGAGATGGCTCAGCAGTTAAGAGGACATACTGCTCTTGCAGAAATCCAGCTCAAAACTACCTTTAACTCCAGCCTTGGGTGATCCAACCCCCCTGACCTCTGAGATCACAAACACACACACACACACATACACACACACACACACACACACAGAGAGAGAGAGAGAGAGAGAGAGAGAGAGAGAGAGATGTATCTTCAAATAGTAAAAGAAAAAAATGTCTTTTTAATTTAGAAGCCAAATGACACAGCAGTGAGATGTCTTCCATGTATTTCAGAGAAGAAAGTTTACTGTGGATTGGAAGCCCAGCTTCTCGGGGACACTGGGAGAGGGCTAAGCCTCCTGGAGGAGGGACAGTACCCAAGCTGAAGCCCGCTCGCCTCAACCCAGTCTTTCTCCACAGATTCTTCTACCACTAGACATTTTTTTTTCTGGGAAAAAAAGAAATGGGCTGGGGGAGTGGTCCCTCTATTGTAGAGATAAATTGCACAAACCATGTTTTATTCAGTGCTTTTCCCCCTCAACTCTCTTCGCTCATTTGGGTTTCTTTCCTCTGAGGAAACTGGCTTGCTTAGGGGAGACACGTGCAGGCGGGAGACACCTTCAACCTGAGCTACCGCCAAGCCTTCCTGGATCTCACTACCGTTATTATGTTCACAGAAGAACAAGGGAATCGCCACTGACAGAGAATGTGTGAGTGTGGTGAGCACTTCATTGATTCCAAGTAAGTTCCGAAGTAGAAGGCAGGGCAGAAGTGCGCGTGTTAATTAAACAACTGTTGATTGAGCAGCTTCGAGAAGTCATAGAAAAGGCAGCTGAGAAATCAACTATGAAATTATAAATAGCCCTCGGTGTCAATGTGACAATGAAGGATAAATAATACTATAGAATCATAAAAGTGTGTGTGTGTGTGTGTGTGTGTGTGTGTGTGTGCATGGATAGTGTGGGTGTCTGAACAGGCCAGAAGACTTAGTCAGATCCTCTGATTGGGAATGAGGTTGGTGATGATGAAGCTGATGTTCATCTGGGGAGCAGGAGGGAGCAGCACTCAGTAGCGAGGCCTTCCAGGGGTGCCAGGCCTTCCAGAGGTGCCAGGCCTTCCAGAGGTGCCAGGCCTTCCAGGGGTGCCGGTCCTTCGCACACCATCCCTGTATCTGATTACCTTGCTCCATGAAAACAACATGGAACCAGGATCCAGGAAGCGTTGGGGGTGGCTCAGGTAGACAGTGCCTGGGCATGGATGCTGGGAACCAAACCTGAATCCTTTGGATAGGGAAATGGGGCAGCGGATTGGGGAGGAGGGGGAGGGAGGCTCAGGTAGACAGTGCCTGGGCATGGATGCTGGGAACCAAACCTGAGTCCTTCGGATAGGGAAATGGGGGAAGGGGGGTGCTGCTGAAAATGAGTAAGAGGCTTCTTGCTGAGTGATGGAAATGTCCTAGAATTCAGGTGATGGAGGCACAGTACCATAACTATGAGAGGAACCCTGAACTGTTGAATTAAATTGGTTTCATTGCCATTAAAATAAATAACAACAGGAAACAGAAAGAACCTATTGCCAGCATGGCAGAATTAGCGCCAAAAGAAGTAAATAAATGGAGCTGCTTCCAAAACTATGTAGAAGATTGTTTACAAGAAGATGCATTTAGAAGACTGAGAGATAATCTCAAAATAGGACTTTCTCCGGGCCTTCTAGTCTCTCCTGGTATCTAAATGATATCCCAGGACAGGCAAAGAGGGTTCTTGTGAATCAGGATTCCAGACACAGCAGGACAGGGGAGGAGTGGTGTTAGAAAAGATTAGATGAAGTTAGACACTAGAGGTGGCGGCCATCAGCAATTAGAAACAAACAAATGCTAAGATCTTTGGTCTGTGGAAAGGATTGCCCCGCATGCAATCTCCTGCGCTGCAAAACAAAAAAACAAAAGAAAGTCCTGGCTCTATCTTAGGAAGGTCACATTTAGCGAATCTCTATCTACCTACCTACCTATCTCTGGATTTTTGAGACAAGGTTTCTCTGTAGCCTCAGCTGACCTGAAAGTTGCTCTGTCGACCAGGCTGGTATTTCTCATTTTTTAAGATTTATTTTTATTTGATGGGTATGAGTGTTTTGCCTGTGTGGATGTATGTGGACTGAATGACTTATGCCCAGGGAGGCCAGTAGAGGGTGTTGGATCTCCTAGAACTGGAGATACAGATGGCTCTAAGTCACCATGTGCATGCCAGGAATTGAACTCATGTCTACTGGAAGAGCAACAAGTGTTCTAAACTACTGAGCCATCTCTCCTGCCCCCAAATTGTGTATTTCTTAACCTTTATCTTCTTTTGTTTCAAAGGGGGGTTATAAAAACACAAAAGGGGTTTACTAGCCTACAACATGGTCTAGTAGTTAAAGACATGTGTCACCACGCCTCTAAGACAACCTGTATTTGATCCCTCGTGGTGAAGGAAGGGAACTGTCTCCCCCAAGTTGTCCCCTGACTCATTCATATGCATTGTTCTGTGGCAGGCTGGACCAAACACATATATCTCTAAATACTCAAATAAAACGGGTAAACATAATTTTAGATAAGTAGCAACAGCTGTAGGGTCAGACTAGATGGTGTGATTGAGATTAAGGATAGTTATAAACAGGATAGGGAGTGGTGGACCGCGTGACCTGTGATGTTGGCTACCTTCTGAAAGTGGTTCTGAATGCAAATCAAAACAACCCTGAGATTTCACCTTACACCAGTCAGAATGGCTAAGATTAAAAATTCAGGAGACAGCAGGTGTTGGAGAGCATGTGGAGAAAGAGGAACACTCCTCCACTGCTGGTAGGGTTGCAAATTGGTACAACCACTCTGGAAATCAGTCTGGCGGTTCCTCTGAAAACTGGGCACCTCACTTCCAGAAGATCCTGCTATACCACTCCTGGGCATATACCCAGAGGATTCCCCACCATGTAATAAGGATACATGCTCTACTATGTTCATAGCAGCCCTATTTATAATTGCCAGATGCTGGAAAGAACACAGGTATCCCTCAACAGAAGAGTGGATGCAAAAAATGTGGTATATCTACACAATGGAGTACTATTCAGCCATTAGAAACAATGAATTCATGAAATTCTTAGGCAAATGGATGGAGCTAGAGAACATCATACTAAGTGAGGTAACCCAGACTCAAAACGTGAATCATGGTATGCACTCACTAATAAGTGGATATTAACCTAGAAAACTGGAATACCCAAAACATAATCCACACATCAAATGAGGTACAAGAAGAAAGGAGGAGTGGCCCCTTGTTCTGGAAAGACTCAGTGAAGCAGTATTTGGCAAAACCAGAACGGGGAAATGGGAAGGGGTGGGTGGGAGGACAGGGGGAGAGAAGGGGGCTTATGGGACTTTCGGGGAGTGGGGGTCCAGAAAAGGGGAAATCATTTGAAATGTTCAGTTCGCTCCAGCAGAGGGAGCTTAAGGATCACTGCTACAAATGACCGGGTTGGGAACAGCAGTGCTGGCTGCTGAAGAAGGCAGATGCCCTGGTTTCCTGAGAGCAGAGGTTCTGCTCCTTAAGGTTTCTGGCTCTGTGCAGGAAGCCATCACTACTGCTGCCTTGAAGATCCTCGCTCTGCTGGGTGAGTCCTGAGAGGGTCTCCACCCCAACCAAGTTGGAAGATCTTGGAAGGTCTGTCACAACTCTAAGACTGAAAAGACCAAGATTTCAGAGGCTATTGCTGAGGGGTTTTGTTTGTTTGTTTGGTTGGTTGGTTGGTTGGTTGGTTGGTTGGTTGTTTTTTTTTTGAGACAGGGTTTCTCTGTGTAGCCCTGGCTGTACTAGAACTCACTCTGTAGACCAGGCTACCCTCAAACTCAGAAATTCACCTGCTTCTGCCTCCCAAGTGCTGGGATTAAAGGCATGCACTACCACTGCACAGTGTTGAGTTTTAAAGTTTTAAAGTTTTAAAGTCAGTGTTTGACTTTTACATATCTCCTCAGCATTTGACCACTAGAATCTGAACTGAATCTCCAATCACACCTAAGGGCGTGCAGTGCCTAGAGTCCCATCTTTTCCCACCCCACCCCCAAAGCCTGAAATACAGCAGCAACTACACTGATGGATCCAGTGGCGACAACAGAGGCAGCCAGGTGAAGGGGTTGGGGGATGGTGCCAGGAAGCTTCAATCCCACCCAGCACTAGGGAGGGAGAGGTGGGTGGATCTCTAAGTTCTAGGCTAGCCCACTCTACAGAAGGAGTTCCAGGACAGCAAGTTTCAGGGCTACACATAAAAAACCTGTATTGGAAAACAAAACTAAAAAACAAAAAATAAAAACAGACAAAAAAAAAAAAAGACAGCCAGTGTCAAATACTGGACCTGAAGGCAGGAAGATCAGGAGTTCAAGGCCAGCCTCAACTGTACAGAAAAGTTCCAGATCAGCCTGAGCAGAAAACAACTGTAGACTAATACTAAACCTAAAATATACTAGATTAAACAGGGGTGGGGAGGGGAACTAAGGATATCTGGGTACTCATGTTAATCTTCAAATACAAATAATAGTTTTAATTCTCACAGGCACGCAGAGAACCAAGGATGCCCATGTGGGCTTCTTTCTGGCCTCAAGATTCCTTTTTTTTTTTTTTTATTTCTTGCAGGCTACAGAAACTCTAGGGGGTTTTCAACCCAATAACCCCGTGCTACTAACACAGGTCTTGCTGTCAGGTTGCTGTCAGAAATCTCACTGCTTTTGGGCAGCCTCACGAAAGAGATACTGGGAGGAAGCGCCGACATGAAGTGTCAGTTGAATGTGGTTGCAAAATTAACCAAGACATTGACGAACGAAGCCGTCTAGAAAAGTTGTGATCATATCGCCCCCCCCCCCCAGCTCACCCTTCTTCAAATCGTTTCTTTTTAATAAGGCCTTTCTCTGTGAAGCCACTGAGCATACAGTTGTTTACAGGAAACCGCAGGCAACCTTGCAGAAATGCGTGTGGGGCTTCTGGCTTTGAAGATGTTTCAGGAGCTCTGACTGCTCGCGGTCTTAGTCTCCGGACCTGTGTTTAACAAGGTGGCTTCCAGCCGCCTGTCTGTCTTGATCCCCTCTAATAATCTGAGGCTAGAGAGTGAGTAAGAATATGCTCACTAGCGTTTGCAATGCTAGGCCCGAGCGATAGTTTTGCTGTTTACACGGCTATGTCCAGCTTTAGCTTCCTGGCATAGAAGGTAAGAGCAGTGAATACGATGCCCCGGGAACTGTAAGACCAGCCCAGGTGTCTGTAAGCGGCCAGCAGCACACGCAGGCTTGCACAAAACTGCTTGAAATCTAAATTAAAAATTTGAAGAATGAGAGGGAGTTATAATTAGAATTCTTCCTGCTCCCCCCACCCCGCCCCGGCCCCCGCCAAAGATAATGTGCAGTACAAGCATTATTTAGAAAACATGTCTAAGTATCAATTCTTCTGAAGAGGATGAAGTCCAGACGGTGATGCTGTATCTCTTCTAAGACATGACGTCCGGCTTTAAATCGTGCTAGTCCAGAATCCGGGTCTTTGAGACTTCAGAAGCCTTCCTGTGAAGCCTGAGACACGAGGCTGCCCCAGGTCTAATCGCCCGGGTGCACTTTTCTCTTTGTGACTCTGCCATTTTCAAGGCTGTTTCCACCCTAGGAGGGAAATTACAGAGCCCATTACGGAAAGATTTCTTCCCAACCCCTGCTTGGCTGGCCCGATTTCCGGTCAGCAAGCCGCAGCTGCTCTGGCGATCCAGTTGCTCCCTTTCGTCTGCACCTGCCCGCCGCCTGCCAGCGCAGCGCACTGCCAACCAGCTCCGGCTCAGGGCAGGGAGCCTGGCTAGCTTCCAGGGGCCTGATATTTTGACAGTGAACAAGTTCCTGCCCTAGAAGATGACATTCAGTACAGCTTGCACATGATGCCCATAAACTCCCTCGAGAAGAATTTAGGGGAAACAACTTCGTGCTAGGGATGACGGCAAACGTGGACAAGGGAAGCCGAAGACATAGCCGTGTGCTCACGACCCTTGGCCCTTCACCGGCTTGTTCCCACACTCTGACCACTGCAGCATGTTTTTATGCTATTAAAAGCCTGTCATTAATGCTACTCAGTCAAAAGAAAAGAAAATGCTATATGCGTAACAAAATGGATGCACCTGGAAAATAGTGGTAAGTAAATATGCAAAGACAGAAGGACAAACGTCACATAATTTCGTTAAAATGAAGCACCTTTAAAAAAAATGCGGAAGCCGGGCAGTGGTGGCGCGCGCCTTTAATCCCAGTACTTGGGAGGCAGAGGCAGGCAGATTTCTGAGTTCCAGGCCAGCCTGGTCTACAGAGTAAGTTCCAGGATAGCCAGGGCTATACAGAGAAACCCTGTCTCGGGGGGGCGGGGGGGGGGGGGGGAATGTGGAGACAGACATAAAATAGAGGGTGCCAGGGTTTGGTTAGGGAGAGTAATTATTTTCTAACAGGGACAGACTTTTCTTCAAGAATAATGAATGAGTTCTCAATATAGTTAGTAATAGTGGTTAAACAATACCACGAATAAGTGTGATGTTCTCACCTGCTTACAGACCACTAAAATGATATAATTAGGATATAATTTGTTTACCTCGCTAAAAAAAAGAAAAACAGTGAAGTATTATGCAGAGGTACAAAGCAAGTGTGTAAACTGAGTTACTCGAACAAGCGAGCAGCTTCAAACCTAACTGGATCGATCACTAACAACGCTCCCCCTACACAAACAAGCCTGTCACAATCAGCCAGGCGTGGCAGCTCCAGACTGTATTTCCAACACCCAACCGGCAGAGGCTAGAAGATCACAAGATCCTGGGCTGCCTGGCATATGTGGCAATATCGTGTCTAGAATGCAAGAAGGAAGAAGGGAGGGAGGAGGGAGAAAGGGGGGAGGGGAAGGGATGACAATTACATCAGTATCAGTCTTCATAAAGTCAGAAAAGTAAATGATCAATGAGAGTTTCTTTGACTATTTCTGCAACTATTTTTGAAAAGAACAAAATATGGCAAAATGTGGTCTATTTAAGGTCTTGGACATTTGCAAGTTTTATATAATTTTTTTAATCTAAATTAATTTTTCATGTCTTCAGTTCCTTCCTCAAATATTAATACTTCCTTTTCTATCTTCACTCCTTGGCCTGTCTCCTCAGGCTTGGAACACTGATACTTTCAAAAATCCCCCACCCACCCCTCAGTGCCTTACCACATGGAGCCGCCCACTTCTGTCCCGGCTACCCAAGCAGTCAGGGCTTACACACAAGGCCCCATCACCTGTTGTCTACCCAAGACCAGTCCCTCTGGTAACTCTTTGGTGCCTGTCTTTTCTATTAGAACAAGTTTTCCACAAAGCCAGGGATTGTACCTACATAGTTCTCTAACAAGTCCCAAACATGGAGAGAGATCATGTAGACAATCAGGAGATGTCTGCTTAATGAATACATGTGTTAAAAAGGGGCAGGGCTAGAGAAATGACTGCTCTTCTGAAGGTCCTGAGTTCAAATCCCAGCAACCACATGGTGGCTCACAACCATTCGTAATGAGATATGACGCCCTCTTCTGATGTGTCTGAAGACAGCTACAGTGTACTTACATATAATAATAAATAAATATTTTTAAAAAATCAATGCATGTGTTTCCTTTCTATATATTTGAAATATGTCACTATTTTACCAATTAATAAAATAATAATATTAACAATTAACATAATGATATCTGAACAGAGAAACAGAACTTGAGGGTTCTGTACCATAAAGCTATTGTCTAGAAGCCCTAGGGTCAATGCCCAGCAATACATACCCTAGGAATGGTAGCACGGGTCTGAGATCCCAGCACCCAAAAAGAGGCAAGAGAATCACAAATTCAAGGTCTTGACTGAATAGCAAATTTGGGCTAGTGTGGTATATATGAGACCTTGACAAAAAGAAAGGGAGAAAAAAGGGAAGGGGGAGGGGGGGAGAAGGGAAGGGGGGGAAGGGTATGAAAAGAACTTGAACTCATGAGGTACTTGAACTAATGCTGCTTTATTTTTCCCATAAACCACTCCAAACTGTTAGTATTTCATCGTCTGAGCTGTTTCCCAAAGGCAGCTGAGACCCATGCTATATGCATGTTCCAATTGTTGCTTAGAAACAGGGGCTGGAGAGATGGCTGGGAAACTAAGGCTTGCTCTTGCTGGGACAAAAGGTTAGTTCCTAGCACCCATGCCAAGTAGCTCACAACAACCTTTAACTCCGGGTCCAGGAGATTTGACAATTTCTGGCTTTAATGCCAGCACTTGAGAGGCAGAAGCACTGGTGGGATCTCTCTGAGCTCGAGGCCAGCCTGGTCTATAAAGTGAGTTCCAGAACAACCAGAGCTGCTACACAGAGAAGCCCTGTCTCAAGAAACAAATAAGCAAATAAAAAAAAAAAATCTTACAGGCTGGACAGACAGCTCAGTGGTTAAGAACTGGTTGCTCTTACAAAGGACTCAGGTTTGAGTCCCAGCATCCACACGGTGACTCACAACCATCTGTAATTCCATTTCCAGGGGATTTAGTATCTTCTGGTCTTCCACAGTTCCAAGCAGGCACGTGATTCACAGACATACACACAGGCAAACACCCACAGTCATAAAGTTTAAAAGAACAAAGATCTCTTCCCATCCATAAGTAACTGAGTCAGAAGTCACCACCATCTTAGTCTATGAGGTACGTGTTCCAACTTCCAAGAAATGTGAATATAGGCTCAGAACAATGAGGCTCAGGACAAATGAGAACCAGCAGGAAGTGAGGAGGTAAGGCACAAAGCACATTTCTTGTCACACAGCCGCAAATTCTCATTTTGCTTGCTTCTAAGTGCTAGGAGTCCAGGTGGGATGGCGCCTGACTGGACATTCCTCTCTGTCATCTCTCCTTTGTTGTTGTTTTGAGACAAGGACTTGCCATGTAGCCCTGCCTGGCCTAGAAGGGTGTATACAGACCAGGCTGTCTGGAACTCAGAGTTCTGCCTGTCTCTGCTTCCTGAGCATTGGAATTAAAGGCATGCAGTCACCATGCCTGGCTGGACATTCTTATTTAGATAGCAGAAATCTTAAAATTCAATTCTAAATGGATAATCATAATATTAAATATCTTTATTCTGAATTAAATATATTTTGCTTCTTTTTGGGGGGGTTGGTTTTTTGAGACAGGGTTTCTCTACATAGCCTTGGCTGTCCTAGAACTCACTCTGTAGACCAGGCTGGCCTAGAACTCAGAAATCTGCCTGCCTCTGCCTCCCAGAGTGCTGGGATTACAGGCGTGCGCCACCACCGCCTGACATACATGCCGTTTCCAGTAAAAACCAATTTATAAAAGAACTGATTGCTTTCCAAGCAAGGGACAAGTATTCTCAACAAAGGACTTTTTCTTATTTCTTTGAGAATATTGAAATGATTTTCATAAAGTGTTTTTAGAAAGGCTAGAGCTCACCATAATCATGGAGATTATGTGCATACATGGAGTATCAAGTGCATACATGGAGCGGCATCTACTCGGCTGCACGGCATCGGCTCTTCTGGTCTAGAATCTCTGCTGTAGGGACAGCCCCCACGCCTTGGTGAGCCAAGGTACTTGACGAAGCCTGATTTCTATCCTGCATTTGGTCCATGGGACCCACATGGCAGGAGAGAGCTGACTGCCCTCTGAGCTCCTCACACCTGCTGTACGCACACCCATGCCTATGCACACAAAAGTAGTAGCAAAAGACACATAAATGGTTAAGAATGTTAAAACACCTCTGCTCTAATAAGTGTCTTGATTAACATTTATACTTGACCTAGCCTTTTACAATACACTCTAATTACCATTAAGGGCTTTCTTAGACTGAACAATTGATTATTCCATCATATCACAAGTTCAATAAGCATGGTATTGGGAAACAATCTTACATAGTTTGCTCCTTTAAGTCTCAGCATTTTGATATTGTAGAAGATGGTGTGTGTGTATTTTGAGGGTAAGGATTAAACTTTCAAAGTAAAGCACAGGATGTTTCTCCCAGCAGATATTATGTTCTCTGACATAACTTAGGGGAAAACCAGACCTAGGGGCACAAGAGCTTGTTAAAACTCAAGAATTCTAATCATTTCTCTGGGCTTGTCCTCAGTTTATCGACACTAACATTCTCATTCACTTCACCAGTCTCAGTTTCTGCCAAAGCGGGGAACTCTAAGCCTCTGTGTGTACGTATGATACAAGAGTCAGTGCGCTGTGCCTCTCTGTAGCCACTCAGCCCTATGAGAATGCTCAAGATTGATATCAAAAATAAATGTCAGGGCTGGAGGAGACAGGCAGCTCTGGGTGAAGTGCTTGCTGTACAAGCAGCCTGTTTACATGCCCAACACCCACATAAAAATGGTGAGCAAGGCATTCTCCGGGCAGAGGAAGGAAGATGGCAGGGGCTTGCTGAAGTCTAGCTGTAACAGTGAGCTCCGGGTTCAGTGAAGGACCCTGTCCATCATCAACCTCCGACCTCCACATACACCTTTATGAGCAAATACCACACATACACACACACACACACACACACACACGCTCGCACATGCTCGCACACAGTCACACAGGTACGCATGCTCGCACGCAGTCTCGTGCATGCCTATGGGTTGGGGGTTGGGAAGCGGGGTTCAAAGTCGGTCATTGTCGATGTCACCAAAAGACAAGTTAAGCTCATGAACCATCCTTGTCCTTCAAACAAGAATGAGTAATTTTTTATTGCTCTTTTATTTGAACAAGTAAATATTTACCATGCACATTTTCGTGTTATAGTCACTTTGGCACAAAGCAGAGAAAGTAGAAAAAAATATAAAATTCCTATGGAAGACGGCTTTCTGCAATTTTCATTTCAAACTTTACCTCAATGATCAAATGTTGGTTTTCAAGCACCCAACTCAAGTGACTGATCGGAAGGAAGCCTTCTCGGGCTTAGTTCTTTTTGTCTGCTGGTACTAGATAGACACACCTCATGCTTTCATAAATAATTTATAGATGAGCCCAGGGTACTAAAATTAGCAAGTTTATATTACCCGTCCCATTGATAACCACTGCCAATAGACAATTAGCTGCTGAAGCTTCATTTCTCTCTTTTTATTTTAAATTTTATTTTCTATTATATTCAACACAACATATATTTTTATACCAACCATAAAAATAATGGACATGTTATTAAATGAACATAAAAAGATAAGAGTCTTTTTGTTTGTTTGTTTTGTTTTTAGTAGAGCTTAAAATCTTGTCATTACTGTGGTACAAACCCAAAATGAGCATAATTTTTAGACATTGGAGTTCATTGTAATAAGGCTGTACTTCAATGTCCCTCACATCCCCAAAGGATTTTACCTCCATAGTAGCTAAGCTAAGAGGTGACAGTTCTGCTGTGCCAAGGAATGAATTGTAGACACAATTATTTGGATACAGATTTCCTGCTATGGTCAAAGCTATTTGACTTGAGTGATTGTCATCATTCTCAGCCCACAGGGAACAGGTTACATTCATTTAAGAAATGGTGTGTGTATTAAGATGGTCTATCCATGAAGTCAGTCATCAACTGTTTCAATGAACAATGGTTCAGGTTGGAGGGTAGCACAGACATTAGGTGAGGATAAGACTCTGGTTCATTGGCTGTGATGATTTTGAAAAGCACTCATCTCAGAAAGAGAGTAACTTAGATCATCTTCAAAAAATTGATTCAATAATTATAAATATCAAGGTAAACATTCAGTCTCACTCTTAATTGTTCTCTTACAAGCCACCTCCCAAAATAATTGTCTACATTTCTTTTGGCTGTATTAATAATTTAGAAATGTGTAAGCTGTTCCAAAAACCATATTATAGTGTCAAAACATCAAATAAACAATCCTACTAATAGAGAGGCTGAGATAGGAGAAATATGATTTCAATACCATTATGTGGTACACAGCAAGACACTGTCAGGTATAAACAAGCAGAAAGTATATATGGATTGTACAATATTGGACCTATTTCTCCAATACCAAATTATAGAGACCACTGGGTAAGAGCCAAGAAATTTCTAATTTCTCATATTTTTTAATTTAAACCGATTATGATATGTTTGTAATATTAATTTTTATATTAAAAGATATTAAGAAAAAGTGATTGTTACTTCCTGTTATTTTTGTTGTTAGAGGTGAAATTATGTTTGTGTGGGTTCATTGAAAGATTACTTTCTTGCTTTTTCTAAGTTGTAGTTTCCCTCATTGTGTTGATGTTTTCCATCTATTATCCTTTGTAGGACTGGATTTGTAGGAAGATATTGTGTAAATTTGGTTTTGTCATGGAACATCTTGTTTTCACTGTCTACGGTAATTGAGAGTTTTGCTGGGTATAGTAGCCTGGGCTGGCATTTGTGTTCTCTTAGGGTGGGAGCTTCATCTCAAGAGCTGCAATGCCTTACGTTTGAATCATAAACAGAGTTTGTGCTTACTCTAAAATAAAATAGAATTTGTGTTTACTCTATAATAAAACAGAGTTTGTGTTTGCTCTATAATACGATATTTCCAAACAACGATTTCTAAGATTACTAAAATTCCCTATACTAACTGTGTCTCAGGTTGACACAGATCATGTAAGTTCATTTTCATATCCCTAAAAATTAGTCACGCCTGGGGAACATCATTTAACAGTAATAAATACTTAGTAGGTGAAAATATAGGCTCTGGTAGACATTGGCAAACAATATTGAAAAAAAATGTAGCTCTGGGGCAGAGCACTTGCTTAGTATGTTTGAGGCCCTGGGTTCAATCCCTAGCCTGGGAAGAAAGATAAGTAGATCTTTTAGGGCTGAGCTGGGTGTTAGAGTACTTGACTAATATGTCTGGGGTTCTGGGTTTAATCCCTAGTACTTAATTTTTTTAAAAAATTGTTTAATGTAAGTACACTGTAGCTGTCTTCAGACACTCCAGAAAAGGGAATCAGATCTTGTTTCAGATGATTGTGAGCCCCCAAGTAGTTGCTGGATTTGAACTCAGGACCTTCAGAAGAGCAGTCAGTGCTCTTAACTGCTGAGCCATCTCTCCAGTCCCCTGGTACTCTTAAAATAAAAAAAGTGTGCCTTTAATCCCAGCACTTGAGAGGCAGTGACTGGTAGATGTGAGTTTGAAGCCAACCTGGTCTACTGAGTGAGTTCCAGGACCACCAAAGCTACATAGTAAGAAACAGTCTCAAAAAGACAAAGGAAAAAAAAAATCTGCCCCACTCCTCTGTACAAAGTTTCAACCACAGTTTAATTTGACCTTTAACATAGTACTTCTCAAAACATTTGCGCTGTTGCTTTTGTTGACGATGGTGGTGGATTTTGCTTTTCTTACCTGTCTTCTCATAATAGGTCTTCCTCAAGGACCCTCTCCTCCTAATAGCCTTCTCCCAGCCGGAGATGTCCGGGTCTTCTAGCAACGGCAACGAGAGGGTTGTTATCCATCTAGAGAAAGATGGGCCCGGTGCCTGCTCAGCGGAGGTAGGACTGAGAGATGAGCCTCCTCCCCTGAGTCGTGGAGCCCATCTGAAATGGGGAGAAACACACTCTGTCTCTCACAGTGCAAGAAAGCACCACCTGCTCTCGCTGCGATCAGAGAAAAGCGACAAAGCCTCTGCTGCCAACGCTCTCAAGAACCACTATTCAGGGTAATCATTAACAAGTCCGGAAGCGCACACTGCACTCTTGGGATAAACCGAACACATCTCCAAACCCCAAAGCGTTTGTCTACAGGAATCCCACAGCTTACTTACCAGGAAAGGGCTGGGAGAGGCCACTCCCGTAAACACTTTGAGCAAAAGAGTAACTAACAGCAGAAATTCAGGCTCAGAAAGGGATCAGATTTGTATTCATCGCTGCTTGAAAAGAACTCGAGGAAGCCTGCAACACCCCCCACCCCCACTACTCAGAGGGCTGAGGCAGGAGGATTACAGGTTGAAAGCATAAGCAACACAGTGAGTGTAAGGCCTGCCAGGCTACCATAGTAAGATCCTATGTCAAAATAAAGAATAAAAAGAGCGCTGGGGGATTAGGGGGGGGGGGGGGGCTCAGGGATACTGCTTAACATGAGCAAGGCCCTGGGTTCAATCTCAGTACAAAATAAAGAAAAACAATAAAGGAAAAAATGAAGGAAATAAAAATAAGAAGGGAAGGAGGGAGGGAAGGACGGAGGGAGGGCGGAGGGAGGGGGAGAACTGCAATTAGAAACCTAGGTCTGAGGTTGGATTGCTTTCACCTGCCCAGGTCTTGCAGATCTGCATTTTATAGTTATTCAAAGGTGGGCTAGAGAGATGGTTCAGCGGTTAAGAGCACCTGCTGTTGTGGCAAAGGACCTGGGTATTCACATTAGTCACAGTACCTGCCTGGAGCACACACATACGTGCAAGCAAAATACTCAAGCGTGAAATAAAGTAAATTTTAAAAACTTTAAGGTATTTTGTTGTTGTTGTTATTGTTATCCTTGGGGTTTTGTTGTTATTGGTGGTAGGCTTTTGTTGTTGGGTTTTTTTATTGTTGTCATCATCGTCGTTGTTGTTGTTATTGTTGTTGTTTCAAGACGGGTTATGTAGGTAGCCCTGGCTGTCCTGGAACTCACTCTATTAACCAGGAGGGCCTCCAACTCACAGAAATCCACCTGCTTCTGCCTCTTGACCGTCAACACCTGGCTTAGAAAATGAACCTTTGAAAAATTAAAAAATAATAAGAATTACTCCAAGGCCACATTCTTCCTTGGGATCTTCCTCTCTGGAGAGAAAAGCTCAAGTTATATTTTAATAAGTGTGCCCTCACAAACTTCTCAAATGACTCCAAAGTCCACTCCCTTCTGTTTTATATAGGGAGTGAGTGCCCAGGGAGCAAAGGGCAGCAGCACTGGGATTAGAAGCAGCACCTGAGCTCTTCACCTCAGAACCTTCAAGTGAACCCTTCTTCTTTTGCATTAGAGTCATGGCTTTGGGATCTGATGGGGGAGACTTCTTTTCAAACCATCTGTTTTCAATAGCTTTCCTGAAAGCAGTCTGCGTGTGTGGAGACACTAAAATCTACCATCAGGAATTAGACTTCAGTTTTGATGAAGGGAAAAAAAAAAACTTACAGAGCTAAGACCTGCTTATGAGAAGAATATTTAAAACCCACATCTTGAAGAAATTAGCCAAAGCAGTCTGTGACCCGCTTCCCTGCCCCACACACGGTTCAATAGTTTCCATTTGTAAAATAAGCAAATTCATTTAGAGAGATGTTTTGTAATACAAATAGGAAGAGCCAATGTGGTTAAAAACCAGTCCGTTCTTGAAAAGCCCATGTGAGTCAATCTAAGAACTGCCAGTCATGTGTCCTAAATGTAATTATCTGGCACTGTTTCCTGTGAAGTTCCTAAAGTTCTGTCACTGGCCCATACATGGGAGTTGACAGATATTGCCCCCTACTCCATTCCCACCATTGAACTCCTACACAGAGTCTGTACGAAGACATCATCCCTAAAGCTGCTGCCATTACACTGGTTCTGAGTGTTCACAACCACACCTCAAGAAATGTTTTTGTTATAGTTTGTTGTTTTAAAAAAAAAAAACAAAAGTCCCAGCCATTCGATTTTACCAGTGAAGACTCGGGAGCCAGAGGCTGTGGAGAAAGTCTGCTAGCTCAGAGAGGCAGAGAAAGCACCCAGCTGACCTTCCCACTCCACCAACCTCCCAGAAAGGAAAAAATCCTTCTCCTTTCGTCTTAAATACCCTTCTTCTCAATATCCCTCCTTTCTGTTCTCCTAAGTTCACTCCCTGTCAACTTGTTATTTGCTCTGCCTCTTGACCTAGAATAGACCTTTTTAGCTCTTGTCACAATCTTGGGGTTCACAATGTGATCAAAAATCCTGCAACAAGAATCATTAGCTACATTATGCCCTTTTTATAAGTGGCAGGAAAGCCACCATTTTAGAAGATGTATCTGAGAAGAGAAAGGGATGGTGAGGGAGAGAGAGGGAAACAGAGGGCAGTGGAAGGAGATGAATCTGATCAAAGCATACTATAGACACGAATAAACATGGAATGAAGACACTCTACTTCCTGTAATGAATATATATGAATACACAGGGATAAGAAAAGAAGGAAGAGATGCTCTCGTTTTACAAACAAGGGTCCTCCTTCCCTCTCCCACCCCACTGCTTCAAGAACAAAAGATTTCCACCACAGTTATGAGGGCTGGCTATATAATAATTCAACTCATTAGAACATGTAACACTGTATACACATATCTCAAATATTTATTTCATGTGCATGTGTATATGTGCCTAAGTATATGTCTGTGTACCACGGGTGTGCTGTGCCCATGGAACCAGAAGAGGGAGTGGAATCTCCTAGGACTGGAGTCACAGCCACTAGTGAGCTACCATGCGGGTTCTGGGGACTGAATCCAAATCCTCTGCAAGAGCAGGGCATCTTAACTGCTGGACCATCTCTTCAGCCCCTAAACAAATGGGACTTATTTTATTTTATCTTGACACAGGGTCTCACCATGTAACCCTGGCTGTCCCGGGACTATCTAGGTAGGGAAGAATGACCTTGAACTTCAGATCTTGCTGCCTTTCACCCAAGTGCTAGGATTGCAAGCTATGCCACTATGTTCCCTTTATACAGTACTGAGAGTCAAGTCCGGGGCTTTGTGAATGCCAGGCAAACGCTCTACCAGCTGAGTCACACTGCCAGCCCCCACTACCTCGCTGAATAAATGAGGAAAGCAGACTTCCTGAAGTATTTAAGTTTAATCTAACGAGATATATTTAAATGTGTTATGAAATATGACTTCCATTTTGAACTTGAGACCTAATTTTGTAATAGTTAACATATGCTCTAATCCCTCTTAATGCTTTTGGCCCAAGTTCCCTGGGCTCTCTTGTTTGGTTCATTGATAATTGATTTAAAGTTTGAGACTCTTTTCAAGATAGCGTACTGTAAAACAGCTGGATAAACTGCCACAGTTCTAATTATCTGCCTCAGTTCTAATTATCTGTAACCAGGAGTCCCTACTTAACTTTCCCTTCAAAAAGCAAAGCCCCTTGCATGTCCCTGGAACAAGATCACCATAGCGATAATCACCATAGCAACCCCATCGGCTGCTATTACAGCTCACAGTGGGACACAGGGCCACCTTTTGGTGGGGGAATTTAGGCTCAGAATGGAAGGCACAGAGCCAGCACCTACATCTCCATCTGCAGGTCTGTGATCTTCCCCTTCTATCAAACTGGTTTGTAAGTAAGATGAAACCTCCTGGGAGAAGGCTTGCAATGTTCCCCCTTTCTCCTTAGGGACTTGGGTTTTCACACACATAGGTAAAACCAGGCCAAGCCAAGCATGGTGGCATACACCTGTAATCTCAGCACTTTGTAGGATGAAACAGGAGAATGAGGATCAGGAGTTCAAGGCCAGCCTTGACTGCATAGTGAATTTGAGGTGAGCCTGGCTGTCTGAGGCCCTGCCTCAAGGGAAATGAAGAAAAGGAGTGGGGAAGGGTGGGGGAGGGGAGCAGGAAGGGGAAGAAAGAAAAGAGAAACAGTCCAATACAAAAAATAATAATAATAAAAAGGCTAAATACAAAATGTTATTAGTACCTAATAAAACTGATTATGAAAAAAATGCAGGCCAAGCAACGTGTTAATTATCTCATCAGAACATTATTTTTAAAATAGAATCTGCCACTGTCATTTGAAGAAAGTAACAGTTGGATTATGTCTGGCTATGTCACCATATTCTTTGACACTTAGAACTATTCCACTCAGTTCTAAAATGGGACTGTGGTAACCAGGCAAACTGCATCAAGTTCATGTAATTAGGCAGCACAGAAAAAAAATACAATAAGTTCCCTCATGCCTATAATCCCAGCACGTAGGAAACAGATTTACATTCAAAGACCGTCTATGGGCTGAAGAGATGGCTCAGTGGTTAAGAGCACCGACTGCACTTCCAGAGGGCCTGAGTTCAAATCCCAGCAACCACATGGTGGCTCACAACCATCTGTAAAAGGATGTAATGCCTTCTTCTGGAGTGTCTGAAGAGAGCAATGGTATACTCATACATAAAATAAATAAAGAAATCTTTTTTTAAAAAACAAAGACAGTCTATACTACAAACTAAGGTGAAGTGAGGCCTGGACTACTGAGCCAAACACTGTCTCAGAAATCCATAAGGGAAAGCTGGTGTTTGTTAACAGTGGAAAGTTCTCTTGTTTCCATGTTGCACTGCTGTGACACAGTGTGGCTCAGTGAGGTCCAGAAATGACAGAAAAGTGGGGATCAACTATTCTGTGTATGAATGTTTTGCATGTATGTATGAACGTACACCACGTGCCTGCCTGACACCCACTAACATCAAGGGAGGTTTTAGGTCCCTCTGGAACAGGAATCACAGATGGTTGGGAGCCACCATAGGGGTGCTAGGGATTGAACCCAGGTCCTCTGTATGAGTAACAAGTGCTCTTAACTGCTGAGCCCGGGATGGATAGTTTCAGTAGATGACTTCTGAGACAGGTGGAAATTAACAGCACTTCCCAAATATGCCTTTCATCGCAGTATGGTGACATCAGGATGCAAGTGCATATTGCAAAGTTCTACTTCTAAATATATATATTCTATTATATATACATTTAGAATATATATATTCTAAATGTATAATATATCCTAACTTTGGAAAACAAGTCTGGCCTGACATTTCTGGGGCTGTCTTTACCTACCCTCTTATTTAGGGATTCCAACTTTATCTCTTAATAGCCTTGTTGCTGACAAAATTATATAAATTGATACCTGGTAAGTCATTATGGGAGAAAGGAAACCTTGACTGGTTTTAACTAAAATATAAAGCATTTGCTGGGCGGGTAAGTTGTTACCAGAAGCTACAGATTATCAAACAAAATCCAGTGGCAGACATAGAATACCTTCTTTGTTTGTTCTTTTGCTTGCTTGCTTGTTTTATAGGTTTTGTTTTTGTTATTGCTTGAGGGTTTGTGTTTTGTGTTTGTTTGTTTGTTTGAGATAGGGTTTCCCTATATAACCCGACTAGCCTTGAACTCTGAGATCTACCTACCTCTGCCTTACATGGGCCCTAGTGTGCCACTAGGCTGCTTCCTGCTCGTGAATTTTTAGCGTTTAAGCCATTGCTGATTGTTCCTTAGCTCCTCTGTAATCCTTGTACACGCCACCAGATGCTAACGTGGTCTACTAAGATGAGAGGGTAGGTATCACACATTTAAACTCGTATCTGTCACATCTAACCATGTAGGTTATAACAGGTACAGTGTAACCCCACAACATTGAAGAAGGTTAGATTTTATTCCCATCCACCTCCCAGACTGAGTTTTAATTTTAGGCTTTGCTAGAAGGGTGCCTTTCTGCCGTGTTGTAGTGGCCCTCACCTCTTTATTTATATAAAACACGCGTGCAATAACCGGCAAGCATACCCTGGGAAGAACTGCCTAGCTTAGTACCTTTCTCTATTTTACAAGATTTAGAATTACTTTTTCGCTACACCGGGAAATCACTTCTAAACTTTTACAAGCCAAATCCATGTAGTAATTATTTTTAACTACTTCTCAAACAAGTCACTTAACAGTTGATGGCCAGGAGAGAATACGCTGAGACCCAGTCAACAGGTGGGCGGTCGTTATGGAAACAAGTCAGAAGAAAAGGTCCCTTCTGTGGGTCCCACTCCTCACTTCCCTGATCACCAGCCCCACAACTGAAGTTCAAACGCACCCTTCTTGGATGACCCTCTCATCTCTGTCCTCTCATTTTCCTGCAGACTGTATTTCTTCTTTTGGACATCGGCCAGGTCTACACGCTTCCTGTGGGCATGCGCCATGCACTCTCTTCCAATAAATTGCAACTTGGCATTGATGCTGTGGGGCAGCCCGATTTTGTCCAGGTCCGCCTGGGCAAATCTCAGTTTTTCTGGAACATCTACTCCCGTAGAGCAGAGACTGCTGGCTGAGGAACCAACCAACGTCCTCTTCTGCGTCACACAAGAAAGCCACACTCCGCAGCTTCTTCGTGTATGACGCAGTCAACGCGCAAGTTCTGTTCGTCGAGTGTGAGCGGAAGTAGCATCCCTCTGGGGCTGGATATGAGCTGCCTAAGCGCCCACATGTTCTCTTACCCCTCAGGGCAGAGGAATGCTCATCCTGTCCAGATGATAGCCGCCCGCCACTGAAAGAATCATAGATTCTAGCAGCCATGTGCTAGGATAAGTCTATGAAGCCATTCCTCGCCGCCCCAACACAGTCACACACATCAAAAGACCTGCCCCTGAGATGGAAGAGAACACACTAGCTATAGTTAACAAGGCTACCCTGTCACTAGCCCATTAGCTATGGCCTTGCATTCTGTTCTATTGAAAAAGAAAAGATTTAAATGCCCTTGACTTTGTGCTAAGTGATGGAGGTTGACTTAAGAGACCTGAGGAATTAGGGCTTAATGACTAGGCTAAATTATTTGATTCTTTTTGTTAATTTTGTTTGTTTGTTTTGTTTTTTGAGACTGGGTTTCTCTGTGGAGTCCAGGCTGACCTCCCATTTAGACCAGGCTTCCTCCCTCTGCCTCCAGAGTGCTGGATTAAAGACATGCATCATCACTACCCAGCTTAATTCCTTAACTCTTAGGGGAGCTAGACTTTCCTAATTTGAAAACACCAGCCACTGTATAACCAACAGCCTCTAAAATCTAGCATCTGGAGCTGGGCCCTGGTGGCACACGCCTTTAATCTCAGCACTGGGGAGGCAGAGGCAGGCAGATCTCTGAGTTCAAGAACAGCCTGGTCTACAGCACGAGTTCCAGGACAGCCAGGGCTACACAGAGAAACCCCAGCTCAGCTTAGCATCTGAGGAGAGATAGGAAGTCAGGGGCAGGCGCTCCTTTGCAGGAGAATAACCCCAAGAATTAGACTCTAACATGACACATTGCATCTGAAAGCTGAGAGACTGGTCATCCTTGTTTTATTTTGAAAAAAGAAAAGAAAAAACAAAATGGATGTTCAAATTGAAATGAAAAAAAACTCCTTTGAATTTGAACATAAAACTTTATATTCATTTACACTGGTTTTATAGAACTGTGAACACATTGGTCTCGTAAATAAAAATGGAAAAAAATCCAGGTGTAAAACTGCACTGAGTCTCTGCTCAGTTTTCCTGATTTAAATATATATATATATATATATTTTGAATACTTGACCATTAAAAATAAATTACTCTAGGCACTCTATCTATTTCTACGAAAATTACTTGTTAGTGCTCAAATTAAAGGCTAACAAGATTATTTCCTCCTGCAAATGAGAACTCTGACTTGCAAAAGAGCCCATTGGCCCAGTTTAGCCCTTAGATCTTACCACTTCCACAATGAACACACACACACACATATATATATATTTTGCTTTCATATGCAGAGTGGTTACACCCAGGGACAGCCCTTGGGAAGCAGCTAGTGAAAGCCGGGTGGGGGACAGATAAAGAGATGGTTCTAAAAGGGAAACCTGGAGGTGAAAATGTTAGGAAAATGTATGTATGGAAGGTAAGATAATAATAATAATAATGTCCTTAAGCCTATGCAAGCATGTGTGCCTCTTGGTCAGGTTTTGCATGCTTCTAAACTGATCCCCTTAGAATGAGCCTGGCCCCCCAGCAAGACACCAAACATGGATGAGGGGAGACCTGGTAACTCTAAGAGTTGTAGCCAGTTAGAAGCAAGGAAGCGTAGTGGGAAGGGGTGGGTGAGAGGACAGGGGGAGAGAAGGGGGCTTACGGGACTTTCGGGGAGTGGGGGGGCTAGAAAAGGGGAAATCATTTGAAATGTAAATAAAAAAATATATCGAATAAAAAAATTTTTAAACAAAAAAAAAAAAAAAGAAGAAGAAGCAAGGAAGCGGTAGCCTGGGACTTTCAGTCGACGTCTAAAATAGGGACAGTCTCATAGGGTGTACATTAACTCAAAGTCAGTGCTTTGTTACAGAACTGAATTCCAGATCACCCAGTTGGTGTCGGGAGAATGGGAGAAAACAATAAACGACGTGTCCGGCGTGTTGTTAATAAGGCTAGGTCAGAAGCCAGACCCTGCAGACATCAAGTCGCTTCAGGAAAGTTGTTGCCATGGTTGATTAATCCATTCGAATCACCCGTGCAGTACGCATTCCTCCCAACCCACCCCAATGTTCTGAGTTCCCAAATGAAAGAAAGACACACGCGCACACTTGGAAAATTCCTCTAACTCTAACTCACGAAGGAGACTGGACTGCTCTTCCCACACAGTCCCATTAGAAAACTAATGGAGGAGGAGGGCCACAGCCCTAAGGAACGAATCCCTCCGCCGCGCATGAAGAGAGAACAAAGGTTGGCAAGGACCACGTGGTTTTCTACTGGAGCTGTAGACCACATCAAGCCAGAAATCTGACTGTGCCTTCTCCTGCCAGGATCTTAGTCACCTCCCGCTGTGACCAGCTTGGCAGAAAAGAAGACGTCCTAAATTTGTGTCTTTCCTCTCCATCTCTCAGGCTATCGAAACAGAGGATCCCACCCCCCCCCCCCCCACACACACACAAAGGGAATTTCTCCAGTAATCTCACTCGGGGAGATAGAAAGGGTACCATCCAGATAGGGTGTTTGTCCCTGAAAAGAGGATGAGGAGACTATACACACACACACACACACACACAAACACACACACGCGCGCGCGCGCGCACACACACACACACACACACAATGATGGGTTAGTGGTAGGTGGGCAGGACCACAGCTTGATCCAGACTGCTTAGATTTTTATCCCTGGCTTTCTATTGAAGACACCAGGGAGGGGGGAGGGGGGGGTGTCACCAGACCTTTTCACAGTTTTGCTGATTCAGCAAGCTTCTAGAGGGCACATAGCTAAACATGGCTTCTTGCTATATGCACTGGCTAGTTTCGTGTGTCAACTTGACACAGGCTGGAGTTATCACAGAGAAAGGAATTTCAGTTGGGGAAGTGCCTCCATGAGTCCAGTTGTGGGGCATTTTCTCAGTTAGTGATCAAGTGGAGAGGGCCCCTTGTGGGTGGTACCACCTTTGGGCTGGTGCTCTTGGGTTCTATAAGAGAGCAGGCTGAGCAAGCCAGGGGAAGCAAGCCAGTAAGAAACATTCCTCCATGGCCTCTGCATCCTGCTTGAGTTTCAGTCCTGACTTCCTTTAGTGATGAACTGCAACATGGAAGTGTAAGCTCAATAAACCCTTTCCTCCCCAACTTGCTTCTTGGTCATGATGTTTGTGCAGGAAAAGAAACCCTGACTAAGACACTATACAAACCATAACCCCAAATTTGATAACACCCCAGATTCACTTTACTCTGACTCAGCCCTAGACTAGAGGTCATAGGACACGCCCACATGTACCTGGCAAGGCTTAGCCTCCACTTCCAGACTTACCTGCACATAAGCTTAGTCTTTCTGGTCAGTCACAGTTTCCTTTCTCTGGTTTAAAAAACAAAACAAAAACCAACAACACTTTTGCTTAGAATGGAACCTCAGGGTCACATCCAGTTTTTCCTGTTAGTCAGGTTTAAAGTGTTGCTGATTAATGGGTAACTGCACTAGGGTTGGTGAGCTGTGAGTGAGTCTTCCCTGAAGGAATAGCGTTCTGCAGCACCTGCTAGGAGGAATGCTTGGACTTAAGACTCTTCAAGCGAAGAGTTCATTTTCTCATTTCTACCTCTTGTGCAGTTGTCATATATATATATATATATATATATATATATATATATATATACACACACACACATATATATATATGTATATATGTATATATGTACATATGGATGGATGGATGGATGGATTCTTGGTGTTACACAAAAAAAAACCACACAAAGTGAAAGTAACAACAACAACAACAACAACAACAAAAGGTGCCATGACCAGAACAAGGCTAGCAGGAACACCCATGGCCAAGATGGCCTTTGCCTTTTATCCCTAATTCGAGGAGGCACTTGGCTATTCCTTACTGGCCGGGGTTCATCTCATAGTCTATTCCTACAGGCTTATTTATAAAACTAATCAAAGGAAAGGAAGAAGGGCCTTTGCATAAACAAAAAGTTTTACCAGGTTGGATTTTGTTTGCTTGCTTTTGTTTTGTTTTCTAGTTCCTTTACAATATTTATTTATGTATTTATTTATTTATGTATTTATTTATTTATTTATGTATTGTTTGAGACAAGGTCTTACTGGGACGCCCAGGCTGATCAGGAATTCTCTGAGCAGCCCAGGCTAGCTAGCTTCAAACTATGATCCTCTCTTCGGCCTCTATCAGGCTGAGATTACAGATGCGCCAGGATACCCAGGTGTTAAGTTTTCTGTAAGTGTAATAAATAGCTTTTATTCTACTGTGTGCTTGGAGTGATGGTCCAATGAACACCATCTGATAAGCAGATTTGCAATTGTTCAGAAAAATCTCTGAAGCCTCACAACATAGCAGCTTTATGAGCTGTCTACCTGTAAGTTCTAGCAGAGGCCTGTCAGCATTGGGTATAAACTGTGATGGAAGAGTCAGAGGGAATAGAAAGGTGCTTTAAAACAGCTTAGGCTGCGGTACTGACAAGGAGCCCCCCACAGTGAGAAGTAAGACGCTGTGCAAAGCCCTGGGTTGCAGGCAAGCTTGGTGCAGCACAGGTAACATCCTTAAAAGGACCTGAACAAAGCCTACAGTCTATAAAAACCGCACGGAGGCTCCCTGGTCGTTTCCTGGCACTGGGGAGTGATAATGCTGGTCTCCGCTGAAATCCTCCCTGACCTGCTTGTCCCCAGAGTCATTGAACTCCCCCCCTACTAGACGCCTTTTGATCTTGCATGATTCATCTCAGTGGTGGGGAAACTAACACCATTTGACCTCCAATTCTCTTGAATCTTTTGCATCTTAACACCAGCTGTTGGCTTTTGAAATTCAAATTGAAATTCAGATTCAAAATGAGACTCTGACCTGGCTAGGACATTTTCCCCTAGAGACTGGATTTTTGGCCAGCCAGCAGCAGAAGGTGTGTAGAATTAGCGGGACCATCACACACACCTAAGGCCAGCCAAGGTGTCACTGTCGAGATAACCAGCTGCAAGAGTGTCATCCTCGTTTTATATTAGGTTGAAGAAGAACAATGAAAAGAAAGGTCTTAATGTTACCTAAGAAGACACAGCCACAGTCAAGCTGGTCCCTGTGGGAATCACAAGCAAAAATAAAAAGATAAAAAGGCGGGGTAATGTGGTCACACTGTAGGCCACACAGGGGCTGCGTGTGATTGAGAGAAAGGAAACTCCCTCAGAGACAGGCAAGGCTCGAGAGAATTACTAGACAGTTGCTGGCTTCCCCTTCCAAACAACATGATCACCTTTGGTGATATTCCAAACGCACATGTCATCTGGCATGTTGAGGTCAGACCTACAACTATGAGAAGGGAGTTTCCCATTCACATTACAAGAAAATACAGAACATGAAGGGCGTGGTAGAAGTTGCCTGTGATTCTGGCATTTGGGAGGCTGAGGCGGCAGAATCATCAAGATTCTGAGGCTAGCCTGGGCTATGGAGTGAGAAATTTTTCTTTCAGAAAAAGAGAAAAGGGAGCTGGAGAGATGGCTCAGCGGTTAAGAGCACTGACTGCTCTTTCAGAGGCCCTGAGTTCAATTCTCAGCAACAACATGGTGGCTCACAACCATCTGCAATGGGATCCGGTGCCTTCTCCTGGTGTGTCTGAGGACAGCGACAGTGTGCTCACATACATAAAATAAATGTCTTTAAATAAAAAAGAAGAGAGAGAGAGAGAGAGAGAGAGAGAGAGAGAGAGAGAGAGAGAGAGAGAGAGAGAGAGAGAGAAATGAATGAATATGGGAGACCAGTGGGATGGTGGTTCTTTGGGTAAAGAAACACACTAGCTAGACAATCCTAATGACCTGAGTTTCACCCCCAAACCCATGTAAAGGTAAGAGAGCCAGCTCCACAAAGAGGTCCCCTGGTTGGTTTCTGCGCAAATGTCCTGTCTGCTCGCAGCACTCGTAGCGCTCGCGCTCGCGCACACAGGGATGCGGTGGAGCCGTGGGCCGCAATGAGATACACCAGGCCAAACAGTTCCACGTGGGACTTTATTTAAGATAGGGAAGGGGTAGCGGTCGGGAAGGAAGGAAAGAAAGAGAGAAGAGAAAAAGAGAACCGGGAAGAAGCGCTGCCCGGTTATATATCGGTGGTGACATAATTACAGGTAAAGGTAGGCTATGGAATTCTGGGTAAACGGCAGCTGTTGCCTTGGCAACAGACCTATACATTGTCTTAATTGTCGCTTGTTTGGCGTCACAAGCTTTGCAGGCCTTGGGTACCTACACCCCTGACCTCCACACCAGTGCTGTGGCATGCCTGTGCCCTCCCTCCATATCACTGTCATCATACACACAACAATACATAAAATTAAATTTTAAAAAACATGGAAAGAACTAGAGCACACCATTAAACATCAGCCAGTCCTAACTGTCCTGTGTCCCTGTTTACAGAAGGTTGAACTAGACAAGTGTTACCCTCAGGATTCTTTTGTTGCATTCTTGCTCGATTTGATGGTATTGGCCTGGTACACATACGCATGCCCTCTACCACTGGTATTACTATACCCAGTAATCTCAGTCAAATGCAGTTAAAGCGTTCTTAGACAGGAAGCTTGGTCAAACTTGGTGAGGGAGCTCTGAGTGGAATAGATCAGGGTGGGGGAGGAGGGGATATTCTGTCCATACTTGGAATACATGTAGCTGCTAGAATTTGCACATAAGCCAAGAAAGTATGAGACTCAGAGGAAAGTGGTATCAGACAGACATGGTAGGTACGCCTCTAATCTCAGCATCTAGGAGGCCATCTTGAGCTGTAGAGTGACATCCGGAAAGCAAAAGCAAGGGATAAAAAGAGAGGAGAAAGGAAAGGAGTGGAAAGGGTATAAGGGGAGATCTGGGAAGGGGGTAGAGATAGGAGGGAAGGGGAGGGAAGAAATAAAAAAAGAAATCGCAGCACTTGAAAGGTAGTAACAGAAGGATGAGGAGTTCAAAATCATCCTCAGAGTTTGAGGCCAGCCTGGACTACATGAGGTTAGGGAGAAAGAAAGATAGTAAGGTGAAAAGGGGGAGGAAGAAGAAGAGGAAAGAGGGAAGGAAGGAAGGAAGGAAGGAAGGAAGGAAGGAAGGAAGGAAGGAAGGAAGGAAGGAAGGAAGGAAGGAAGGGATGTTTTGTGGATACCCCTGAACATCTGAAGTTGGCCTGATCCTTCTGAATTTGAATCAGTCTGTTCTCAAGTCCATATTGAAAGATGAGTAAAGTTTCACTTGTATAGCACATGGGACTTTTCAAGACACTGTCTCCATTCTCTCGTCTATGCTAATAATAATCTTGTTATTTCTGTCGCAGAGCAACAGGGGTACACTAGGGTTAATAAGCCTGCCATGGTCGCAGCGCTCACCAGGGAGAGCCCCCGGTGCTGTGAACATTTCCCGACTTATCCGACTTATCCAGGGAGTGACTGAGGCTCTTGACCCCTAGATAACACCAGCCATGTATTTCAGCTGTATGTTCCCTATCAGGCGCAGCCAAGCATCCTGCGTGTCACCAGCCCTCATCAAACGGTCACCGACTAGAATCCTCAGAGGCGCTATCTTGTAAACGTGAGAACATAGGCTTTGGAATTAGCTCCATTACAGTTCTGTCCTGACCGTTAGCTCTCTGATTTGGAGGACAGGTCCTGGCCTTCAGTTTTGCTCAGTGTAAAAAAGAGAAAGGGGGCAGGGTGGCTCTATAGTATAGAACTTGTTGACATGTTCTGAAGGAGACCAGAGCTCCACTGTTAGCCCCACAAAAGAAGGAGGGGGGGGACCAAGGGAGAAAGAAAGGGAGATAATTACATTTAGTCTTCAGAGTTGTGAGAGGGATTCCTTGACATTATATTTACAAAGTACTTAATCCAGGTTCATCAAGTAACCAGAAAGTGTAAACGCCAGGCGAGTCAGCCTACGCTTCAGTTGCTACAGGTTAGAAGATCCTGGAACTTAAAATAGAGCCATTGAGGATGCCTCTCCTCAGAGAAACTGTGTGACTGCCGTGGTCCCCACCCTGCAGGCTGCTATGTTGGCAGAGGAGCCGGAGCTGAATCAGCACAGCTGCCCTCAGGGTAATTTTAAGTCCCACAGGGCCAGGCCCTTAACCATATACCCAACACACCCATATCTAGCTTTCCTGTCTGCCGAGAGATGCAGAGGCATTTGGCTCCTCAGCTGCATGTGTCTGTCTCGCCTGAATGCATCCGTCTCGTCTGCCATCCTGCCAGCGTTGGCTTGTGCATGTGTTAGTGCCAGAGAGACTCCCGACTTCTAGCCGAGGCTGCACGCAGAGGTGCACAAAGGGGTGTCCGGTCTTCTTGTTATCTGTGGGTAGGTAAGGAAAAAAAATATTAACTGATTACTTAAATTCTATTTCTAAGTCTGATATAAAGAAACTAAAACATTTTTTCAATCCCACCCCCCTCACTACATTCTCTTCATTGTCACATTTAAAAGTAAAAAAAAATAGGGCTGGCCAGATGACTCAGTGGGTGAAGCATTTGCTGACCTGAGTTCAATTCTTTGAACCTACATGATAGGAAACAAAAGAACTGAGTTCTTCTGAAAGCTGTCCTCTGACCTCGACACTTACATGGCACGTAGGCGCGAATGTACACACCACACACACATACACACACACACAAAACCAATGAACAAAATATATGCAATACAAATATAAATAAATAAATAATAGAGTACCGAACATTACCAGAGCAGCCCTCACCCCTCAGGCAGTCATGAGCTAGCTCACTCTCCTGACTCAGAGTATATGACTCTGTTCTCACACACTTTGCTGGTACCCTCTTTGCCTGTGACACCAATACCTTCACCTGAGGGACTTGCCTCTTCTTGCCTTTCCCTTAAAGGCCTCTGGAAGCTACCCAAGGTCTTCTTCTGTTGATGACTCTTCATGCTAACTCTTCAGGAGCCAGCCACCCAATCCAAGTGGGGTGGGGGTGGGGATGTTCACCCAAAGCCTAGGAGAAGGTCGATATATACCATATATGCCTACGAGAAATTCCTAAATGCTAACATTCACGGTCTACATACACCATCCCCATTAGGACACTGGTGACTCCTTTGATGGATGTATCCTGTTTGTTACAAGGGCAGAGGGCATCAGGATCTGAACGTTAGTGCTCAGTGGGGTGGGGGAGATGCAGGGATCCTTTGGTGATAGGGCTCCTAGCAGCCACACTCCATGATTTCTTAGAAACATAAAATTACCAGTAAAGGAAGAACCACTGGGGTTGGATGGAGCAGTTTAAGTTTGTTCATCTCAATGTGCAGCATATTGGAAACCCAGCACGGGCTGGAGAAGTGTCTCAGCAGTTAGGAGAGCATTGACTGTTCTTCCAGAGGTTCTGAGTTCAATTCCCAGCAACCACATGGTAGCTCACAACCATCTGTAATGGGATCCTATGCTGTCTTCTGGGGTGTCTGAAGACAGTGACAGTGTGCTCATATACATAAAATAAATAAATCTTTAAAGAGAAAAAAGAAAAGAAAACCCAGCGTAATGACTCTTACCCATTATTGGACTCACAGACTCGTTCAGCAATGCCAACCGGAATGGCTCTGTGGCTAACAGCACTTGCCGCTCTTCCCTAGGCCTGAGTTCATTCCCTGAACCTCAGCAGGCAGCTCACACTAGTCTGTAATTCCAGTTCCAGGACGCCTATGGCCTTTGAGGGCACCTCCACTAGTGTGCACATGCCCATACGCAGACACACACCTACACATAATTCAAAATAATAAAAAATTAGCCCAGCAGTGGTAGCACATGCCTTTAATCCCAGCACTTGGGAGGCAGAGGCAGGAGGATCTCTGTGAGTTCAAGGTTAGCCTAGTACAGAGCAGGCTTTAATATAGCCAAAGATACACAAATAAATCATGTCTTGGAAAATAATTACTTAATTAGCTAAAAGATTAATTACTTAAAAAGCTTAATTAAAACAATAATTGATTAAATGCTCAATTAATTAATTAAAAGAATACTTGATTTAAAAGATTAATTAAAAGATTTATTGATTAAAAGCTCAATTAATCAATTAAAAATAATAATGGATTAAAAAGATTAATTAATTAAAAGATTTATTGATTAAGATTAAACATTTAATTAATTAAAAAGAATAATTAATTTGAAAGATTAATTGATTAAAAGATTAATTGATTAAGATTAAAGGCTTAGTTAATTAATTAAAAGGAATGATTGATTTAAAAGATTAATTGATTAATTAAAACAATTAATTGATTAAAAATAAATTTTTTTAAATAGGAGCCCTTTCTGCAGAGAAAAAAATCTTATACATAATTTCAGGGAAAACCCAAGATTATTTTATCTACTCAGCCTCTTTTCTTTTGTTTTCTTCCTCTGATAGTTTTCATGCATCCTATCGAGGCCAGCAGCGAGCTCCTTATATAATTCAAGCTGGCCTTGAACTCCTGACCTTCCTGCTTCCATCTTCCACGTGCTGGAGGTGCAAGCATGTGTCACATCATCCGCTACTGTGCTCGCTCCTCTCTACAGACAGATGACAAGTGAAGCCTGGAGCAGTTCAGGAGTCTCCACTGGCTTTAACGGGAAGCATGAGGCAGCTAAAGCTAGTTTGCTTTCCATTACTGTGATACGCTCTACTACCAAAAGCAACATGGGAAGGAGAGGGTAAACTTCATCTTGCTCTTCTTCTCACAGTCCTTAAGGTAAGGCAGAGCAGGAACCTGGAGGCAAAAAATTGAAGTAAGGGTCACAAAGGAAAGTTTCTTACTAGCTTTCAGAGCCTGCTTAATGTCCTTTCTTACATATTTCAGGACCAAGATGGCACCACCCATAGTGGGCAGGGCCCGGGTCCTCCCACATCAATCATCAATCAAGAAAGTGTACCCACAGACTTACACACAGGCCAATCTGATAGAGACAATTTCTTTTTTTTTTTTTTTAAAGATTTATTTATTATATGTAAGTACACTGTAGCTGTCTTCAGACACCAGAAGAGCATGTCAGATCTCTTTACAGATGGTTGTGAGCCACCATGTGGGTGCTGGGATTTGAACTCATGGCCTTCGGAAGAGCAGTCGGTGCTCTTACCCACTGAGCCATCTCTCCAGCCCCTAGAGACAATTTCTTAATCAAGGCCCTTCTGCCCAGACAACTCCAGCTTGTAAAAGTTCACAAAAGACAAAGAAAGAAACAAAACAAACAAACAAACAAATCCAATTGGGGCAGTTGCCAATGTATTGTTAAAGGCATTTCTCAGATAAATCACCTAATACTACTAAAATCATAAGCCCAATGAAATTGTCTTTAGTGAGCTTGCTAATTACCCTAAACACATGGTGGTGTGATGGTTTGTATGTGCTCAGCCCTGGGAGTGGCACTATTAGAAGGTGTGGCCCTGTTGGAGTAGGTGTGTCACTGTGGGTGTGGGCTTTAAGACCCTCAGCTTAGCTACCTGGAAGTCAGTCTTCTGCTAGCAGCCTTCAGATGAAGATGTAGAACTCTCAGCTCCTCCTGCACCATGGCTATCTGGATTCTGCTATGTTCCTGCTTTGATGATAATAGACTGAACCTCTAAACCTGTAAGCCAGCCCCAATTAAATGTTGTCCTTATAAGAGTTGCCTTGGTCATGGTGTCTGTTCACAGCAGTAAAACCTTAACTAAGACAAATGGATTTAATTGTATCCCCCATAAGACAAATCAAAATCTTAAATCCTAATACTTAGGAATGCGAGGATAATGGGAAATAAGATCTCTGCAGACATTAACAAGTTGGCAGGAGGTCATTACGATGGATCCTAAATCCAGCATGAATGGTGCTCTTGCAAGAGATAGGTAGGACCACTTGGAGACCTAGATTCAAAGAAGAGTTGGCCTTGTGATGATGAAAACAGACTGAAACATACATCTCTGAGCCAAGGACTATCAGGCATGACACCAGATACCTGGAAGAAGGGCTCAAGGAACCATTTTCCCCTACAGTCTTCAGAGGAAGCGTGGTCCCAGTAACCCCTTGATCTCTGAGAGGATAAATTCCTGTTGCTTTAAGGTACTTGGTTTAAGGCACTTTATGTAACTGTCTTAAGAAACTAGAACACCTTGCTATGCTGTGTGGTGGTTCACACCTTTAATCCCAGCAGTCAGGAGATAAAGCCAGGTAGATCTTTGTGAATTCAAGGCCAGTTTTACATTCAGACCAGTCAGGGATACATCATGTACCTGTATCAAACAACAACAAAACCCCACTCTACTTCCTAATTGTTCCATAGGTCTAAACAGCACATCCTGTATGCAGAAGCCATGGGACAAACCTGGGCATCACCATTGTACCAACCTGAGTTGGTGGAATGACTTCTCGATAGTTCTAATGTTGTCCCCAACTCTGCTTCTCTGGAAGACTCTATTTGAATACTTTTTCACCTGTCATTTTCACTAATGTCACTGCACTTGCTCTGGGTATTATAACTGTGTCTTATGTTCCTGTGCTCAAACGGATTGTAATCTTTCTAGGAGCAGGAGAAGTGTCCATCTTGATCATGGCCCATGATTATCTCAGTGCCTAACTTGAAGAAAATGCTGAATGAAGGTTTCTGTGCATGCATGAATGAATGAATGAATGAATGAATGAATGAATGAATGATTTCCAAGGCATTTGGCACTTACCAGGATGGGTTTTTCTGTTACCCCTCCTCCTGCTGACCTCTCCTCTTTTGACTTAGAGCATGACAGATACAATCTGGACCATTTCTGTTTGTTTCTCTCTGTCTTTTCTGCAGCTCTCCCTCTCTCACTCTATATCCTCAAGCCCTATGTGGTTCTTTTTATTCTTTTATACTTTATTTTCTCTTCAGTTCTTCTAGACATGATTACCAATAATAATACATGATTCTCTGTTGTGTGATAAAATTTTCCTGGGGAGACACAACATACACATCTATCCACTCAGATAGGGAACCCACAACCAACCAAAGTATAAATACCACCAAAGTCCAACTTGGTGAACCAATGAGTTTTATTGGGGTTATTTATAGGAATATGGGTGAAGGGTTACTTACAGGACTAGAAATGACTTAAAGATAGCTGCAACACCAAACCCCATCCCAGGATGGGTGACATCTCATAAAGCTGGGAAGAGCACACTATGTAGCCTGCAGGCAGCTCAACAGGTTGGAGAGTGAGTGCCCTTTTTGGGTGCCTCAGATTGCTGCCTGTGTTCTGAGAGGCCTCTTTGCAGCTTTGCTTGTCTGACTCTTCCTCGCATCTCAGCTTCACTTCACCTGCGAGGGACTCTCGGAATTCATTACTCTCTCTAGTATGGAGGGGCAAGTAAAGCTGCTCAGCTTCAGGAATTTCCTGGAGCCTTTTTTTGAGCTGTTTACCTTTAAGGAGTTTCCTTACAGGATAGAATGTTTCAATCTCCAAAGAAACTGTTACACGGCATTCTCAAATTTGTAATTCAGTCTTCTGTGCTTCACAACTCTGTATCTGTGTTTTCTGGGAGGAATTTCTCCCTGAGTGTTCACAGACATAGTGAGCAAAAGTCAAGATGTCTTGAGGCTAGAGAGATGACTTAGTGTTTAGGAGCCTATATTGCTTTTGTAATGGACCCAGGTTTATCCCAGTACCCACATCAGACAGTTTACAATCACCTTTAATTCCAGGGGATCTGATCCCCTCTTCTGGCCTCTTAAGGACACCTGCACACACACACACACACACACATCCAGAGATAGATACACATATACACATAATTTTTTTAACTCAACTAGCTTTACTTCTTCTTTATTATCTGTGATGGTTTGAATGATAATGGTCTCCAGAGACTCATATATTTGAATGCTTAGCCTGAAGTCAGTAGAACTGTTTGGGAAGGACAAGAAGATGCAACCTTGTTGAAGGAGGTGTGTCACTGGGGATTGTTTTGAGACTACAAAAATCCCATGCCATCCCCGATCTCTCTTTCTGTCTTGCTCTTGTAGGATCAAGATGTAAGCTTTTGGCTACTGTTCTTGCACCTTGCCTGCCTGCCTGCCTGCTGCCATGTTCTCCATAATGATTGCCCTGGACTTACCTTCTGAAACTGTAAGGCCTGCATAAACCCTGTCTTCCTTAAGTTACCTTGGTCATGAAGTCTTATTACAGCAGTAGAAAAATAACTGAGACAATATATGTATTACATTTGCATCAGTGTGACCAAAATTCTAACAAGAACATCTTAAAAGAGGACTTTTTCCCCCCTCATGGTTTTATTGGATTCCAGTCCATTGCAGGAGGAAACGGCTTTTTTAGTAGCAACTGTTAATGTTGTGGTAAATGAGAAAACAGAGAACCAGAAGCCAGGTATAATTTTCAAAAGCCATGCTGGGGAACAGGAGACAGGTAGATTTCTGGGACTCCATAGCTAGCCCCCCTAGCCTAATTGATAAGCCCAGAGTAGTGAGAGACCATCCTGAAAAAATTATGTGAACAGGATCTAGAGAGAGCACTGTTACAAGTATTTGTTACTCTTAGAGAAGACCCAGGTTCAGTCCCCAACACCTAGATGATAATTAACAACCATTGTAACTCTAGTTTCAAGAGATCTGATGCCCTCTTCTGACTTCTATGTACACCAGAAATGCACATTTTACATACATACATGCAAGCAAAATACTTACATATATCAAAATAAAAATATACAAATCTTAAAAATAATCAAAAGAGGGGGGAGAGTTGGCTTGGTGTTTAAGAGCACTTGCTGTTCTTGCAGAGGACCTGGATTTGGTTCCCAGAACCCACATGGGGCCTCACAACTATCTATAACTCCAGTTTCAGGTGATCCAACACCCTCTTCTGATTTCCATAGACACCATGCATAGAGGTGATGTTTATACATGCATACCTCATATACATCAAATAAAATTTAAAAATCTAAAAATAATTTTGTAAGAATGCAACATTTTAGGAATAACACTCAAGTCAGACACACACACACACACAGACAGACAGACAGACAGACAGACAGACAGACAGGCAGGCAAAATGCAGTATGGGGCCTGTATTAGTGTTTCTGTTTCTGTGGTAAAAGGCTATGACCAAAAAACAAGTTGGGGAGGAAAGGGTCTATTCAGCTTAAACTTCATTACTGTTCATCATCAAAGGAAGTCAGGACAGGAACTCAAGCGAAGTAGGACCCTAGAGACCGGAGTTGATACAGAGACCATGGAAGGTGCTGCTTACTGGCTTGCTCCTCTCTGTTTGCTCATCCCGCTTTCTTACAGAGCCCAAGACTACCAGCCCAGGGATAGCACCACCCACAATGGTAGCCCCACCCCTACCCCATCAATCACTAATTAAAATGTCCCACATGCCTGCCTACAACCTGATCTTATGGAGCTACTGAAATCAAGATCCCCTCTGTGATGGTTTATATATGTTTGCTTGCCCCAGGGAATGGTACTATTAGCCTTGTTGGAATAGGTGTGTCACTGTGTCGTGGGCTTTAGTACCCTCATCCTAGCTGCCTGGAAACCAGCCTTCTCCTAGTGGCCTTCAGATGAAGACGTAGACCTCTCAGCTCCTCCTGCACCATGCCTGCCTGGATACGGCCATGCTCTGCCTTAATGAGAATGGACTGAACCTCTGAACCTGTAAGTCAGGCTCAATTAAATGCTGTCCTTATAAAGTTACCTTGGTCATGGCATTTGTTCACAGCAATAAAACCCTAACTAAGACACCCTTCTCTCAAATGACTTCAGCTTGTGTCAAGTTGACATAAAACTATTGAGCATGGGGTCCTAAAAGAGTTTATTTTTCATTCACATATCCATTCCTTCCTCTCTTTCCTTCTGTCTTTCTTTATGGTAAGTGTTGAACCCAGGGCCTCTTGTCTTTCTGGTCAGCTTTCTGCTGTTGGCTGTACACTCACCTCTAAAATAAAACTGTCTTTCTGAGCTAAGAAATTGGCAACAATACCTCAGAGAAAGTGAATTTTGGCACTGGGACCTTGAAGTTTAACAAAGATTTGAACAGCAAATGTACCAAAGCTGGTAGAAAACAGTAAACAAATCCTAGAAAGAAGGAAGGAGAGAAAAAAAAAAAAACAGGGATAGATGGTACAAATTAGAAATCAGCTTAAAGAGGATGGGGTGTGGCTCCCTAGGGGAGAACTTGCCAACATTACAAAGGCTAGAAGTTGGATCCCCATAGCCCACGTTAAAAATAAAAATAAATTAAAAAAATACAAAAGACAACAAACAAAAAGAAACACGTGAGAGCTCTGTGCTTGGATGACATGGTGAAAAAGGAGAAACTGACATTTCAAGAACAAAGGAAAAGAGGAACTCTCTAGAGGACAGTGGCACATGGAGATACACGCTAACCGCTTAACACACACATTTGAAGAAGCCGGTGCTCCGAGCAGAAACGAAAGGTTTGGGTGTCGCAACAAGACCAGTGGTGACCTTTAAAAGAACACCAACTGTACAAGGGCCACGCTGATTAAAAATGACACCATTTGAGGAAGTCAACCAAGAAAGCCTTTGGAGAAATGAACTTGATAATAATTTGGCAGGCTTGCTTGTTAAGATTTGAGTCACTGATGATTTCAAGGGCAAAACAACTTAATCTGATGGCGAAGGCATCGCATGTGTTTATCTGAAGTGAAAAACCATGGGCCGCACCTGACTCACGGCTTGCTTCTGATCACCCACTTTCTTGTTTGGGAGCTGAGCTCTGGACCATCTCCAGCCCTTTCATCTGGTCATGCTCATCTGTCTAACATCTGTAGGGCAGGATGCTGCTTCCTTCATCTTTTCACTCAGCAGGGCCTTAATAAACCCAGGAACAACTGTGACTACAAGAGGCTCTTCTAATCCTCTGAAATATTTGGAGGGCCAGGTCTGGCCAACAGTCTAGCAACAGTCTACAAAATCTTTCAGTCCCTTCTGAACCTTGTAAAAGGGACACTGCTAAGAACCACGATCCTTTCCTCACAAATGACTTGAACATGGGGGAGGTGGGAGTGGAATGCAGTGTGTTTAGGTGGAGATCTGTCCGATTAAACCTGCTGTATATAGGGCTGGGACATAGCGTAGTCAGTAGGGTGCTTACCTACCATGTACTTGGCCTTTCGTTTGATCCCCAGCACTGGATAAATAGGGCATCGTGGCTCATGGCTGTAATTATAGGAGTCTAGAGGGGGGGGAAGAGGGATTAGGTATTCAAGACCAGCTTTATCTATACATGGAATCTGGGATACCATGGCCTAGATGAAGCTTTGTCTCAAAAAGAAATCTATAGATGTACATAGAATCACATTGGCACTATACAAGACTGAAAAACAAGTTTGCCTGGGACTGCCGATATTTCCAAATCATGAGATCTTCTGTTCAACCCCAGGATAGGCCCAAGCAAATCAGGGTCAGTTTTCTATATTTTTCAAAGATAAAATTGTTAAATGTTGCTATGAAGATAAGGGGAGATAACTATTGCCTACGAGGTATGTATGTGTTTATTTATGTATACATGTATGTGTATGATATATATATGACAGCCACAAGACAAAATCGTCCCAGTGATACATATATACATATATATGTAGATACACATAAATCTACTTGTGTGTGTTTGTGTGTATATGTATATGTGTAAGCACACATTATTTTTTAAATTTTTTGTAATTTTAGATATTATACTCAATTGTTCTTCCCCTGGGCCATACCCCCAGCCCCTATAGGTTTTTGTTGTTGTTGTTGTTGTTGTTGTTATTGTTGTTTGTTTTCTTTCTTTTTTTTTTTTTTAACAGCCTCACTATGTAGCCCTGGCTGACCTGGAACTCATTATGTAGACCAAGGTAGCTTTAAACTTTGCCCCTGTATACTTTTTGGCCAGATTCCACTCTAAGTGTAAGATCATTTAGGCAGGAGGATGACAGCAGCATATTTCAAAACTTAGATCTCTGCTCATTAGCCCGGCTATCTGCCTCTATAAATAGTGTCAATTGCAAGAATGTACACACACGGCTTTTTTACTGCTCCACTTCCTTGTGTGAGTTAATCTAAACCTTCTCATCATGGCTGGGGTACTTTCCAGGCCTCAGGGAAGTTCCCTGGCTCCCTGGCAGCTAAGAAATAAGTCAGCTGTGAAGAATTAGGCTGACTTCTGTTTTTTAGGGTTTTTGTTTTTTTTTGTTTTTGGTTTGTTTTTTTTGTTGTTGTTGAGGTTTTTTGTTTTTTGTTTTTATTTTTATTTTTTGCTGTTGTTGTCTTGTTTTGTTTTTTAATGTATTTATGTTTATTTTATATCCATTGTGGACACTGGTATTTTGTCTACATGTATGTCTATATGAGAATGTCAGATCTTGGAGTTGCTGATAATTGTAAATCACCATGTGGGTGCTGGGATTTGAACCAGGATCTTTTGGAACAGCAGTCTTTTGGGAACTGGAGCCATCTCTCCAGTCCCCAGGCTGACCTCTTTATGTTCTCTTATAAACTACATTTTAAGAGTTTAAAATTTTAGCCTTGATTCACTAAAGCTCTGAAGTCTGCTGTTTTTTCGTGTACTTCCAGTAAAAATAAAAAAGGAATAACGGGGCCATTTTATCAGTCCGGTGCCCAGGACGACTTTGTCTTTAACATATAGTCTTTCCTGCACAGGAAGGAAGTGCTTTTCTAATGAGCTGATATGCATTCTGACGACAGAGCATCTGGGGATCCCTTACTAAAAAGTGAACTTCATAAAATAAGATTTCATAATACGGCCATCTGTGGCTCCCTGCACCACCACCACCCAGCCCCCCACCCCCGCCCCCAGCCCTTGTCAATGACGATGAATCATTAGCAACACCAACTGCAGAGTATAGTTGGTGGCTATTGTTTGCTTCAAAACATAAGGCTGAAGTTTTTTCTCTTCCTTCTGACCTCTGCCTAGGCCTTGAGCTATGAGACCAACAGGGCAGGGACGGCTCAGAGCCTACAAATTGCTGCTTTGACTTGCTTTTCTTTTAATCCGTTTCTTCCCCACTACAAATAACTACAGCGGTTTTATCTCAGTGGGTAGCTGGTTTGGCAGTATATCTTTCAGAATGAAGTCTAACCTCCTTTATCACCAGGGATGAAAGAGGACTTTACCCCAGGGGGCTGGCTCACTCTGGATTCTTGGAGTGGACTGAGGTCCCTTTTATTGCTGGAGGGTGGAAAGCCCCTGAGATGCAGGAATGTGAATGCTATACGCTTATCAGTATTTTTTTCACATATCAGCTAAATTTAATAATCCGCTCTCCACCCGGGGGTGTAAAACTCTATTGCACTTAGTGAGGCCCTGGGCGGGGAAACAAAGCTGTCTGGCTGTGGGCCAGGGGCCTCTCCCCAGCTTCACAGCAGGAGACAGTTGTATTGAGGTAGCAAAGGATGATAGCTTTGAAACCAGGGAGCTCCACGTTCGACACCTGCATCTTGACTTTGGTGGGAGCTGATGATTTTTTTGAAGATTACTAGCCTTGCCTTCTAATTTAGGAGTATCCTGTATAACAGCAGAAATAAAATTATGGTTTTTAGTACCTGGTGCATCAGAGGTGAACATAAATTAGCATATATTTTGAAGATCATATGTTGTTCACCTGATGGATACAAAGTGGCTGGACCACACCCTGTGGATAAACATGACCCTGACTCCCTAAAACCAGAACTGAAATCTGATCAGATCTGACACATGCCCTCCGAATGAACAAATTCTTGCTCTCAAATCAGAAAAGGGTCCTTTAATACTCTCCATTAAAGCCCGGCGTGGCAGTTCATACCCTAGTCCCAGGACTTAGAAGGGGGCACAAGGGTCACCTTGAGTTTAAGGTTAGCATGGGCTACATACTAAATTCCAGGTCAACCTGTGCTAAAGAGTAAAATTATGTCAAAAAAGGAATAGTCTTAGCCGGGGCAGTGGTGGTTCAGGCCTTTAATCCCAACACTTGGGAGGCAGAGGCAGGCGGATTTCTGAGTTCGAGGCCAGCCTGGTCTACAGAATGAGTTCCAGGATAGCCAGGGCTACACAGAGAAATCTGAACTAGAAAAGTCTGTCTCTGGTTTGCTTTTGTTGTTGTTTAATTCATTGGATTTGTTTTGTGACAGTCAAGACCTGAAAATGTTTTAAGGTTTTATTATATTTATTTATTTACTTACCTATTTATTCAGGGCTGGGGGTGTAGTGAATGAACCACATGTTAAAGTCAGAGACAAGCTACAGGAGTCAGTTCTCTCCCCCCAACTTTCATGTTCTCAGGGATGAAACTCAGGACAACGGACTCAGCAGCAAGAGCCTTTATCCACCACATCACCTCCCCACTCAGGACCTAAGTCTTTATCAAGTACATGCAACAGTGTTTGGGCATGTAAATATTGTACCTGAAACCTGTTAATACAGGACGCAGACAAACGGCTTGTCCAGCACTAAAAGTTGACAAATGAAACCCAGGTGGCTCATCAAGAGGGAAACTGCCACTTCCCCTTCAGATCCAACACTGCTCCGCCACCTCCCTCCAAAGGGCTTCCTTTTAGTGTAATCGTAACAGGACAAGATCTTCCTCAGTTCTGCAGGGAAGCTCACGTCTAACCTCCATCTCCAACTAACTGACATTTTATTGACACTGACTCTGAGCTCCACGCCATGCGCATTATCCACTTGTGTGATTTTCATGGTGGATTAAAGTTGATACATTTATATCCTTTTATAAGAAAATATGGATCAGAAAGCACATGACAAAATAGCAGGCTGGTTCTAACACAGAAGCAAGGATGACTGTGGAGCCAGGAACCCTGTGATTTTCAAAACAGCTGAGAGGCCTGGGCATGGTTTTAATTTAATAATTACTTGCTTGTAATTGGAGTGCTTTAGATGGGACTGCAGCAGGAGGGTTAGTGTACATTCTAGGTCAGCCTGGACGACATAACAAGAGCCTGTATGAAAAAAAAGAAAGAAAGAAAGAAAGAAAGAAAGAAAGAAAGAAAGAAAGAAAGAAGACAGGCAGAGAGTGAAAGAATAAAAGAAAGAAATGAAGAAAGAAAGGAAGGAAGGATAAAAGAAATGAAGAAAGAAAGGAAGGAAGGAAGGAAGAAAGAAAGAAAGAAAAAGAAAGAAAGGAGAGGAGAAGAAGAAAGAAAGAGAGGGGGGAGGAGAAGGAGGAAAAGGAGGAAGATGAGAAAGATGAGGAAGACAAGGAGGAGGAGAAGGAGGAGGAAGAGGAGGAGAAGGAGGAGGAAGAGAAGGAGGAGGAGATGACTACTACTACTACTACTACTACTACTACTACGACGACGACGACAATGACAACGACAACAACAGCGGCGACGATGACAACTACGAGGAGGAGGAGGAAGATAACTACTATTACTACTACTACTACTACTACTACTAGGACGACAACGACAATGACAACGACAACAATGGCAGCGACGATGACAACTATGAGGAGGAGGAGGAGGAGGAGGAGGAGGAAGAAGAAGAAGAAGAAGAAGAAGAAGAAGAAGAAGAAGAAGAAGAAGAAGAAGAAGAAGAAGAAGAAGAAGAAGAAGAAGACGACGACGAAGAAGAAGAAGAAGAAGAGAGAATAATGTGGACTGTGGACTCTTGAAGCGCAATGAAGCATTTCTCTGCTTTTGGCAAATTTCACCTAGGAAGTTTGGGTCCCAGAATCACAGCAGCCTTTGACCAAAGCCAGTGGCTTCTAAGTTTATTGACTCTCTTGCACACACCACCCCCCAAAAAGAAACGTCGGCAAAGAGGGATGAAAGTAAATGTGGATTCATCAAGTGAGAAAATAAATTCCTGGGAAGGAATGCAGACATCTACAAGCTGCCCCACCCAGTGGCGTTTTACAGATCTTGGAGCTTGGGGCTGATGCAACCTCTATCAGGATTGGTCATTTTTGAGCACATCATGAGCAGAGCCAGTAAGGTGTCTACCTGCACGTGGATTCCTCAACCTGAAGACCTAGTTTATCCATCCTGGAGAGGAATCATATCTAGCTTATGATTCACCATCAGCCCTACCGGTATAGCCTGAAGAAAACTAACTCTTGTCTCAAAAAAAAAAAATGCCTGAATAGAAATAGGACATTGAGAATAGACAAAGCTCATAAACCCTGGAAGACAACTCAAAGGTATCTGTGCCACTGAGGCACACCCCAACATGGGCAATGATTCATGAAAACTGAAATCCTGGAGCTCTCTGCATTACTTGCAGGCAACTGGATAGGTCAGTGTCTTCTCTCTCCAGCAGCCCAGTAGGGACTTATACAATCTGGAGAGTGGAGAAGACACTTGTAAATCTAGTTCATTTCAGGGACTTCCTAGAACTTACGAGATGTTGATTTAAACTCCTTCAGACCCTCATTAGAAGTTCCTGAGTCCCTGAGGCTGGAGAGATGGCTCAGTGTTTAAGACCAGAGGACACAGGTTCAATTCCCAGTACCCATACAGCAGCTCACACCTGTCTGCAGCTCCAGATCTAGGGGATGCAACACCCTTACACAGTCAGCTATACAGGCAAAACACCAAAGCACATAAAGTAAAAATAAACAAACCCTTAAAAAAACCGAACAAGAGCCGGGCGGTGGTGGTGCACGCCTGTAATCCCAGCACTTGGGAGGCAGAGACAGGCGGATTTCTGAGTTCGAGGCCAGCCTGGTCTACAGAGTGAGTTCCAGGACAGCCAGGGCTACACAGAGAAACCCTGTCTCAAAAAAAAAAAAAAAAAAAAAACAACAACAAAAAAAAAAAAACGAACAAACAAAAACCAACTTCTTTCATCCTAAGGAGCTCCCCTTCAGGAAGGAGTGCCACACTTCGGAGGAGACTGCTACAGAACACTACAGCGCAAGACCTACATGTGCAAGCATGAAGTCTTGTACTAAGGCAGAAGTTCAAGACCAGCCTGGAATCCATAATTAGAGCCTATCTCCAACCCAAGAATAAAAGAATACTGACTGCCACCGTGTCATTTCACATATGATTGTTCTGTTCTGTTCTGTCCAACTTTACAGTGTGAACCCAAGACCAGGGTCCTACGATGTTTCTAGTTTCTAATGACAGAAAACTAAGAGAAACTGTGTTGGGAGGGGACCCCAGGGTATGCTTATAATAACATAGCAAGCATAGGAGTCCTGAATCCTGTCTGTAACTCTTATCAGCCCTCCCACTTCTCTGGTGTTTTGAAAAATAACATGTTTGGAGATAGACGTAAAGGGAAAAAAAAGTCGTGGGCGAGTGTGACTGTCTCACCATGTCGAATCGATTTCTCTAAATCCTTAAAGGGGCACCTGCTTTGCACTGAAAAAGGTTTTGTTCTTTAACTGTGACCTATTACTAGATAATGCTCAAGATTACACAGCAGGGTGTGTCCTGTCAGGTGACTCTGTCTATTTTCAGCTGCATATAAGTAGCTGTGCCTGTGCGGTGGGGCCAGCACACATGGAGGTTCTCATTCTCAGGAAAGTGGTTACAAAGCCAAGACTTTAGATTTAAAGATTTTTCTCTTGTTTCGGGTTGCTTTTTTCTTTTTTCTTTTTTTCTTTTTTTAGACAGAGATGAGATGGGTAACCCACCTCTTCTACTCCTGACCCTCCTGCCTATACCTCTCAGAAACTGGGGTGACAGGTATGCACGGCCAATCCCAGTCTGTGTGGTTCTGAGGACAGAACCCAGGGCTTTGTGTATGGTAGACAAACCCTCTACCAAACGGGCCTGCAGGGGGACCAAACTTTTAAAACACGGAATAAGGGTTTAGTAATCGGGTCTTTCTCTCTATGCACCATTATCTTGCTTCTCCTCATAAGCTGTTCTTTTCAGTGCTGTGGGAAAGGAGCGCAGCAGGGGCTCTTTGGACCACGCCCATGCAGGCGTCCTTCTGATCCCTTCCTCTGCTGTCTTTCCAATCAAACCTCCAGAACCTGAGAGCTGCTGAGAGCCCCTTACTTTCCCCGTAACTCTGACTCAGCCAGGCTGCCTTCCCACGGGCACGATACTCCGTGTTTCTGTCTTGAAAGTCCAGGAGCTAAGCATCGTGTTCCCGGCATCAGCACCGCCTGTTCTACTGGCTTGACTTCCTTGTGGGTTTGTTGGTTTTTGTAGAGGATATTTTTGAGAGGGTGCGTCCTCCTACTGAAGGGTCTCCTCCCCCTGACACCTTAGAGCTGGAACGGAAGGTGTGGGCTACCACTCCCAGTTTAATTACCAGTGTGCTTTTAAGAAATCAAGCTATCTTCCTAACGGATGTTCCTTTGACAAAAGTTTAATGAGATTTTTCCCCTCCACCTTTTATGTTGCTCCTGTGCAGGACAGGGGAGGGGCGGTGCTTGTTGCAAGAGAATCTCTAACACAGCCAGGTGGTGGTGGTCCATACCTTTAATCCCAGCAAGCAGATTTCTGTGAATTTGAGACCAGCCTGGTTTGCAGATTGAGTCCCAGGACAGTCAAAGAAACCACAAAGCTATACAAAGAAACCCTGTCTCAAAAAAAGCCAGTAGTGGGGTAGGGGGAGGAGGGCTTCTGTCTCAAACCCATACATACCACAACAAACTAAGATTATCATCTGAAAAGCAATTTATCCAATGATTTGATAGAAGATAGATAATAAAACTATAAATGAATGGATGCCAGATAGGATAGATGGATGAGAGATAGATAACTAGAAGATAGATGATAGTTTTCAATATACAGAGCTGTAGCTTTTTAAATACAAATACAACCCGCTTTGGTGGCACACATCTGTAATCCCAACATCTGAGAGGTAGAGTCAGGAGAATCAAGACCAGCCTTGGCTACATGTTACAAGATTGGAGACAATTTGGGTTACAGAATACTCTATCTCAAGAAACCAAAAAATGTCAAGTAGGACAGGGCGCAGAGAGTTGGACGTGTTAGCACATGCCTTTAATCCGAGCACTGGGGAGACATAAGCAGAGATAGACATCTCTGAGTTCGAGGACAGCCTGAACTACAGAGTGAGTGCCAGAACAGCCAGAGTAGAGAAACTCTGTCTCGAAAAACAAAAGCAAACAAAACAAACAAACAAGCAAACAAGCAAACAAACAAAACCCCAAACCAAAAAAACCAGAGAGGGCATGGTGGCCCAAATCTGTAGTCCCGGCACTCTGGAAGCAAGGTCAGGAGTGTTGCTGCAAGTTGGAGACCAGCCTTGTCTGAGCAGTGAGATCAACAGCAGCTAGCATTACCAAGTGAGGTCTTGTCTCAAAACAGCAACAAAGCATTGAGAAACACGGAGATACTCAGCGGGTGAAGGCGATTGCTGCCAAGCCTGAGACCCACGAAGAGCAACTCGAGAATCCATGTTCTGGAAGGAGAGGAACAACTTTGCACGCTGTCCTCCTCCTGCCTCTGCCTCCCAAGTGCTGGGATTACAGGCGCACACCACCACGCCTGGCAACTCATGCCTATTATCATATAGCATCTAGGAGGCTAAGGCATGTCTGAAGGAGCTCTGCCAGGCCCGAGCATGACAAACATGGTGTTGGCAAGCCTTGCCCTCCCGCCTCCCCTCTCCCTGGTAAACCATACATTACTTGCCTAAAGCTAGCCACCAAGGTCTTTTCCTTGACTGCCACAGGCATGCCAGGCACCTGCAACCCCTGCGAGCGCTCGAGAGTGTGTGTGTGTGTGTGTGTGTGTGTGTGTGTGCTTGCACACATGCACGGACACACACACACACACAATAGATAGGTAAATAGATAGATAGATAGATAGATAGATAGATAGATAGATAGATAGACAGACAGACGAATGGATGGATGGATGGATGGACGGACGGACGGACAGACGGACGGACGGACAGACAGACAGACAGACAGACAGACAGACAGACAGACAGATAGATAGATAGATAGATAGATAGATAGATAGATAGATAGATAGATAGATAACAGGAAGTTAAACAACAAAGGTGAACACAGCTAACAATGTTCTTTTTGCTTCATCTGACAAATACAACCGTGTAGACACCTTAAGACCTTTTATTCTTTCTCAGATGGAGTTTTATCTGCATGGTCTAGGCTGACCTTAACCTTGACTTTGAAAAGACTGGGTGTTAGCGCTGGACATACCAAGACCAAGTTCTCAGCACAGAGATTTATTTGCCCCAGAGGGACAAAGGGCAGGGAATAGAGATAAATACAGGAGAGAGAGGCTGATAGACAGAGGAAAAAGGAACAAGAGGGGGAGCAGGGGGGGGTTGTCCAGCAATGGGACAAAGGACTGCCTCAGGATAGAGAGGAGACAGATGTGACTCATAGGCAAATGGTCGTTTATAAAGGGTAAGGGGGAACCCACATTAGGATGAGTTGGTTAATTTTGATTGACCATGCCAATTAGGGCAGCTCAAAGGGGGCTTTTGATCGTTAGACTTCCACACTTTGATAGCTAGGCCTTAGGAACGAGTCTGGCATAAGCAAGTATTCAAAGAGGGGAAAAGACCTTGGTGGCTAGCTTTAGGCAAGTAATGTATGGTTTACAAGGGAGAGGGGAGGCGGGAGGGCAAGGCTTGCCAACACCATGTTTGCCATGCTCTGGCCTGACAGAGCTCCTTCAGACATGCCTTAGCCTCCTAGATGCTATATGATAATAAGCATGAGCTGCCCGAGTGGGGTGTGGGGGGCATGGGGGGCATGCACACCTTTAATCCCAGCACTTGGGAGGCAGAGGCAGAGGCAGGTGGGTTTCTGGGTTCAAGGCCAGCCTGGTCTAGAGAGTGAGTCCCAGGACAACTAGGGCTACAAAAAGAAACCCTGCCTCAAAACTAAATAAATAAATAATAATAGTCATGAACGACCATATCTGGCTCTTCGGGAGTGTTTTAAGCTTTAGGATGTAGAGCTCAAGGGCATGGCATATGTCTTGTTCTTGCAAACCCAACGCTGAGAAAGCTGAGTCAAGAAGATCTGGAGTTCAAGTCAAATATGGCAATGTAGTAAGACTGTTTCAAAACTATCAAAGAAGCTGGGCGTGGTGGCGCATGCCTGTAATCTCAGCACTTGGGAGGCAGAGGCAGGAGGATTTCTGAGTTCGAGGCCAGTCTGGTCTACAGAGTGAGTTCCAGGACAGTCAGGACCTCACAGAGAAACCCTGTCTTGAAAAACCAAAAAAAAAAAAAAAAAAAAAAAAAAAAAAAAAATCAAAGAAAGGACGGCTCCTGGGGGAGGGCTTGCTGCAGCAGCTTGAGGACCTGCATGGGGAAGGCAGCACCTAGGTAAAAAGTCCTAATAAGGAAGGCAAGCAGGAGGGGGGCTAGGATTCACTGGCTCCAGGCTCAGTGAGAGACCTGGTCCCCAACTGAAAAGACAGAGACGGTGAGGCCTCCTCTGGCCTACACACACACACACACACACACACACACACACACAGCAAGTTTGTCTAAGTCTTGGTTCATTCCTTTTGACAAACAATTCTAGCCCTAAGAGCTCTGAAGCCTGGAGCTTCTCCTGCAATGTCCTGCACACCAATGGCTATCAGGAGCCGCTCTGGCAAAGCAATCCCAACCTTCAGGGGCTGCTGCCTCAGGGCCTCCCCACAGCAGCTCTTCGTCCTCTGCTTCCATTTAAGGGAGGAGATTTACACTCCCCATACACACACCCCCTTTGAGGGTAGAGGTGGAGTAAAGATAAGGCTTCTAGGATGAGTGTGTCTTGTTTCCTAGTTCTCACATTCAAAGAGGAAGGCCACCCCGGTTATGCCCACTTCTGCACATGACTGTTTTAGGATGAAGCAATCCGTGCAGGGCTAGTGCTAGAGGCAGAGGGAGAAGTATGAGGTCAGCACAACCGGAACCACACAGCAGCTCAGCTGTGTGGGAAGGCGAGGGGCAGGGAAGGAAGAGAGCCGGCAACACTTCTCCTTAAGCCGCTATGCTCCAGGGATATTGAAATCACTTGGAGGGCTTTATTTTTATTATTTTATTATTTTTGTTGTTTGTTTGTCTTGAGACAGGATCTCTCTTGACTAGACCAGACTAGTCTTGAACTGCAGAGATGAGCCTGCCTGCCTCTGCCTGACCAGTGCTGAGATCAAAGGTTTTGTTCCCTGTTCTCAACGGAGAAACATAAACACCACATCTGCCACAAACCCTTTATCTACAATGGTGTCCCGCCTGCAAGATATGCTAGGGTAGTGGTATCACAAAGCTTGCAGAAGTAACCAACCAATATTTGATTTGACTTAAAGAGGACCACTCCACAAGATGGAATCCATATCTGACACTCCTTGGGTGACTGAGAACCTGAGATTTGGTAGAACGAAACAACAGTGATCTAGATGGATATATATACATACATATATATATATATATAAATGACTCCTAATGATATTCTGATAATGGCATCATAGATGGGTGCCTTCCTCAGTCATGATCAGAGAAGCTTCCTCCTCCAGCAACGGGGATAAAGACGGAGAGCCCCAGCCAGACACTATACAGAGCGAGAGACATTGGAACACTCAGCCCTGAAGAGATGTTTCCATTAAATCCATCCCCTCAGAATCAAGGAGACATTCCCACCCACCCCCACCCACTTCACAGAAGAGGCAGAAAGACTGTAAAAAGCCAAGAGAGGTGAAGGACACTAAGAAAACAAGGCCCTTCAAAGCTCAAATAAACCCAGGGTCTCAAACGACAGGCAAGCACAGCGCTTGCACCTGATTATGGCTTCCAGTTTAGTACATTTATGGGACTCCTTAATGTGCAAATGAATGGGTCTCTGAGTCCTGTGTCTTCTCTTGGCCTCTTAAACCTAGCCATTAGGGTAAAGGCTAGCCACTGACCTGTCACATATTGCTGCTGGGAGAGGGAAAATCAATTTCTCCATACTGGGTTCATCAAGCACTCCAGCACAGGATTCATGTACTACATATAATTGGACTCTACAGTCTGTGTGTGCTTTTACTTTATTACAGATGGATGTTCATTTTTCTTTTGGGGTGTGGTTTTGTGGGGGCGGGGTTGTTTGGTTTTTTTTTTTTTTTGAGAAAGAACTTAAGGTGGGGTGGTATGAAAGGGAAGAGGATGTGGAGGGGCTTGAGGGAGGAAAAGAATATTATCAAAGTATTTGAATTAGAAAAGTTTTCAATGGTGAAAAAATGCAATAAAGGCAAATTTTAAAATGAAACATACATAATTATTTGAGTTAAGAAAAGAAAAAGGTATGTGCTTCCTCGCTTGGCTTTCAGATTGTTCTGGTGAAATGCAGAGTTCTCAAGCCCCCAGCTGGGGAAGATGGCTCTGCTGGCAAACCACTCACTTTGCAAACATGAGGACTGACGTTCATATCCCTAACACCCAGGTAAAGGCCAAGCACGGCAGCATGGCCTGGCCCCGTAGTCCAGTGCTTGAGGTGGGTACCTGGGGCCCCTTAGCCAGCTAGTTCAACGTTCCCAGAGAGTGTCTGTCTCCAAAGGGGCTGGCTCAGCGGGTAACAGTGCTAGCCACACACACCCTGATGGAAGGAGTGCCATCTCCTGAAAGCTGTCCTCTGCGGACCAACAACATGACTCAGCAGTTAACAGCACCTGCAGCCAAGACATTGAGTCCCATCCCTGGGATCCACAAAGTGGAGAGAGAGGACATTCCTACATACTGTTTGTCCTTTGACCTCCACACATAGGATCGCACACATACAAATAGAAGATTGTATTATTTTTTAAAAGTTGTATTCTGGCTTCAGCACAAGTACATTGCATGTGAAGACTCCCTCCCACACACACACATGTTAAATGTTTTAAAATGTAAAGAGTAGCTATTGACTGATATACACCTTCCCTAACATACACATGCACTCAAACACACACATGCACCACACTGGATGTCTGGTGATGTAACTGTGTGTTAAAATAGATTAATAAACTCCCTAATTTACATAAAATACACAGGAAGACCAGGTGGCATTTTTCAATAGTTGCTTCAGTATCAACTTTTATTTAATAGTTGAGGCTACAGTATCAACCTTCAGAAGCATACATATAAATACAGTCACAGACCATAAATACCCATTGGGTAAGATGTCTACCTTCAGGAAAATAAAAAAAGAAATAAAATAAAATAAAATAAAATAAACTTCAAAGTAAACAACCTTAATGTTGAGGCCCACTAACTACTGAGGTAACTTCATTCAAAATGACAAGCCACAAGACACCCCTCCCATGGTCATAAGACCTTTGTCTCAAAAGGAAAAATGAAACCGATACACACGCTGAAAGTAAGCAAAGTATTTAAATTATAAATAGGTAAAATAAATATTATTCCTGGTAAAACTCAATTGTGAAATTCTCAATTTCTTTTGGACAGTTTTTACTTTTAGTCAACTGACAAATTAAGTGTTTATGGGCTTAGTTTCAACTCTATGGACACCCTGGAGAAAGAACACACAGTTATTAACATAGCCCATCACTTTCGGAAGGCATCATGACCCTGTGGTCAGAACAGGCAACATCCGTTCAGTTGTTGTCAAATATATACCAAGTGTAAAAGAACTCTCCCCAGTTTTCACCCTAAAATTGATTGGCCCTTTTCTCATCTCCCACCCCTCCACCTCGTCTTATTCCTATTGGTTCACTTTTGTCAAACTATAAATGACAAGAGAGGCACCTGGGATATATAATATCCATGTTTTGATAAAATACCATTTCCTGCCTTTTTAGGCCCAATTCTGTTTCTGTTCCCACTTTTAAAATCCTTTCAGCCCCTGATCAGTTGTTTCCATGTCTCGGCTGATACAGATATTAAAAAAAAAAAAAAAATGCCAAAGTCCAGAGACGTCCTTTCAGCAGACAGATCAACACCTTTGCATACTTTCTCAGTAGTAGGACAGCTGGGTTTAAGGTTCATTTCTTAGTTATTAAAGGAGCCTCAAGGCCGGCTTTTAAAAAAAAATGGTCCTACCTTACAGTACTAACAAAAATATACAAAAAAAATCCTTACTCTAAGCTTGTGAGCTTTCACTTCCAGTAACAGACAAACCCAGAGAGTATAAGATCATCCCGTGATGGTTTTCATTTACAGTCTCTGAATCACGTATCTGCTGGCCACCCGCCTTTCGGAAATGTGTTCTCCAGTCTCTTGCCTCTTTAACCAGGACTGATTTGCTATTGAGCAATCTGAGTTTCACATTTATAGACCAAATTAAAAATGAAACTCTAAACCCAGTGATGCTTTTAATCCCAGCACCCGGGGAGGCAAAGGCAGGTGGAGTTCAAGGCCAGCCAGCCTGGTCTACAGAGGGAGTTCCAGGATGGCCAAGGCTACACAGAGAAAAGGAACCCTGTCTCCAAAAACAAAAACAAGCAAGAGGGAAAAAGAACTCTAAGAAATACTGTGACAGGTTACAGAATTTTAGAAACTTCTCATGAATGTCTTACTAAGTTTTAATTATGCCAACTTTTAAAAGTTTTTAAACTTTTCTCAGGTTATATAAAACCCAACTCTTTTTTTTTATCACATATTATTCAATCTGCAAGAGTCTGACTGGCACCTACTGACCTTGCTACACTTCTGATTTCCCCAGTTACTTTGTTGTCTCCCCAGTTACTTGGTTGTCTCCCCATAGTCTCCAATTAAATGGTTACAGTAACACACTTTAAAGTCATCTAAACAGACACAGTCCAGCTAAACTTGTAGTGACCTATGAAATCAATTTTCACCATAACATTCAGTGTTATAAAAAGTGAAATGTTTCCTCTTAGAACATTATAAGGATGGAACTAAATGGCACATTGTTCTGGAGTGGTCAAAAAGCAATCCCAACAGACTGTCCCCATACAGTATGACCACTCGCCACGCTCCTTTCTATTACAACCTTCGGCAAAAACGCCAGAACAACTCTGAAAAGACAGATTATTACTAGTTACGTCCCTAGCTCCACGACTCTTCTAGTCTTGTTTTAAAAAATAAAATAAGATAAAAATAAAAATAAGCGAGGTTTCACGTTATCACATCTCAAAGAACGATTTCTAAAAGCTTTCCCAAGAAACTCATTTCTCTCTCCTTCATCATCCCTACTCAGGGAACCAAAAGCAAGCGAGCATTTTTTCCTCATCACGTCACAGTCCATCCAAAACCAGACATTTGCATCAACGGGGGAATGTCCTTCCTAGGAGGTCCCTTCTTGCAAAAGCCTTTGAAGACCTCAGGTTATTAAATTGAAGAGCTTGGAAATAAAATTCAGGAGTTTCTGCCGTAAATTCACTTTGTCTCCAATCCTCCGCAGTTGAGCACACTCGTCCTTCAGGTCTGAAAAACAGAGTCAGAGAACTCTAAGTCCCAACTGTAGAACAGTGAGAGTTAACACAAAATCCAAATGAAAGGCAGGTCTCAGATGCTTCTGTGACTTTAGTGCACCTGACTGTCCCAACAAGGTAATATAAACACACATGGGTCAGGTAAGGGTATAGATAGGCATTTGCTTTGTTTTGTTTTGTTGTTGTTTTTTTTTTTTAAAGCAGCTTGGATGAGATCAGTTCTCTTCTAAATATAGAAATTACATGTATTAAAAATTTACCAGCTGTGCCATTAGTCAGCCCTTAGCTGTCTCCCATGATGTCACACCTTTCTCTTTTATGGTTGTGTAGGGAACAAAAGTCAAATTCCAATATGATGGGCTATTTTCAAGTAGACTTTATCTTCTAATGGCAGTATCTCCTAGCCCCCATACATCCCTCACAGCAGGAAATAAACATACTCTTTAGAAACTCTTTTTCTTTCTTTTTTTTTTTTTAAAGATTTTATTTATTTGTTTTATATATATGATGAGTATGCTGTATCTGTCTTCAGACACACCAGAAGAGGGCGTCAGATCCCATAACAGATGGCTGTGAGACACCATGTGGTTGCTGGGATTTGAACTCAGGACCTCTGGAAGAGCAGTCAGTGCTCTTTACCACTGAGCCTTCTTCTTTCCAGCCCTAGAAACTCTTTTTCTTTCCCCATAAGAATGATAAAAATCTCATTGTAAAGTTGGAGTTACACTTTTAAACAAATTTATTTTGGTGATTTTAAGCAAAGTCTCCTGGCTTAACAAACCTGCAGTGTAGCTGATGACCCTGAACTTCCTAACCCTGCCTCTGCTTCCAAGTGCTGTGTGAACGGAACTGCAGCCTGGCTTTCTAAAATAATTTTCAAATTTACATTTTGAGGTAGACTAGCTTATTTCTACCAGCCCGGTCCGTACCAATCCATTGTCTTTATGGAGAAGAGTAAAGAAGAAAATTTGATTTGCATATTGATAATTATTCCCAAATTTTCTTTGAACTGAAGTAATTAGCTGAATGTTATTAAGAAAACTAATATGTGCATGCCTTTGATCCCAGCACAAGGGAGGCAGAGGTAGGGAGATCTCTGAGTCCAAGGCCTACCTACAGAACTAGTTCCAGGACAGCCAGGGCTACATGAAAACACCCTGTCTCGAAAAGCAAAAAAATGAAGATACCGCCGAAGATGTGAATAGCTGACAATGCTTGCCTAAACTCAAGGTCACCTTCAACTACATAAACAGGTTCAAGGACAGCTTGTACTTAAATGAGACCCTGCTCCCCCTCCCCCCAAAAAAAGAAAGAAAAAGAAAAAGCTCCCTCACCCCAGCAATAAAATAAACACTACAACAGTCATGAGTAAACCGCCTAGACGTCCCAAAGGTAGACAGGACTCCTCCCATTCAAGCAAGCACCTGAGGGAGCTGACCTGGGGCTAATTAAGCCCGGGTCCGACCTAGCTCTGTAACACTTCATCAGCAAGCCTACTGGATTAAGAAATGAAAGACCAAAAAAAGGCTGCTGCAAATGTCTGATAAAACAGCAATTCTGACCTTCAGATTTCCAACTCCTAAAGCAGTTGGCTGCAGATCTTTGATGAGACTCACAAAAGTGCAGAATGAAAAACAAACAAAAAACAAACAAACAAACCCTACTCCCTGCCGGTTAGACCCAATCCCTCCCCACCCCACCCCCAACCTTTCCAACCAGGACAGTTAAAATGCTAACTAAGGAGGAAGACCTCCTGGGTTCCAGAATTCAGGCACCCCAGCGAGGTTTCCTTAAAGAGCTCGCGAAGGGAAGAACTGCTTGTTAGTCCTGGGGGGTGGGGACTTTCACAGTGACAAGTCCTCTGAGCTCCCAGCCTTGGACAGCTCCCCCCTGGCTGCCAGTGATTCCCTAGGATAGCCGTCAGCCCCCACCCCCACCACTGCGGAGGTGGGCAACCTGCAGAGCAAAGAAGCCTGGCTACCATGCAAGCTGCTGCTTCGAGAACTTTCTTACAGTGTTCCTAAAGCACGCGCCAGGTGGGCACGAGCACCAACGGACTAAGCCGGGCCTCCTCCGCAGCCCCGCAGCGCCCGGACCCTTACCTGCTGGCACCCGGGTTGGGCTCGGGCTCCTCATCGCGCTCTTTGGCGACTTTTTGCCAGGGATCTGCGCCAGAACCGCAGTTATGTCCGGTGCACTCCACATGCAATACACTTTGTCTCCAATCTTCCTGAGTTGAGCTGGGAGCTCAGGCGGTAGCTCTGCAAAAGAAAACACCTGGAAATTAACATCAAAAGCAATCCTACCGGGGACTCGCCAATTAGCACATTGGAAGATGCTTCTTCAGTGCACAACCCTGGTGGCTCAAAAAAAGTTACTAATAGAGAGACAAATCACTTTAACCAACCCAGTGAGATCTTCCTTTTGTCACTCAAAGTTGATCAGAGGATCAGAAGTCAATTTCTAAAAACGTGTCATTTAAAGTAGATCTGCTTTTCCAATGGCGATGTGTCATTGCCCAATTATGGCCCTCCTTTAAAAACTTGTCATTTTCTCATTTTAAAAAAGCCCTCATGGAATTTAATAGTCCACAATTCTTAAAATGATTAAAAGCCAAAAGTTTCCCTACAACCCTATTCCGTACAAATCCATCACATCTACAGAAAAGCAGAAAAGTTAAATTCATGTCTTACTTTCTATAAATTAGACATTCTAATAGCTGGAATTAACTAAATATTATGACACTGTCACAAGTAAAATTAACATGCAATCGTCTACTTTTAAAAAATATTTCAAGGACCAATTTTGGTTGTTCTGGTACCCCTCAAGACTAGGACCAAAAATTATGAATACAAATTTAAAAGCTGGTCTGTTCTGTAAACAAGATACCCGATGCTTAGACTGTCTGTGAACTCCAACTTTAAGCACATAGTAAAACAAGCTAAATAAGTAAACTTATTTTTGGATAAATTTCTGTATTGGCTGAGTGAAATCAAAGGTTCTAAGAGATTCCATAATGTATCATGTTTTAATGAGTTCCAGGTCAAATATTTTCGGAAATATTCACAAACCACTATTTAGGGTGCAACATATTAAACGTAGGACACAAATTGAGAAATCCCGATTTCTACGAGCAATTAGTACTTTCTCAAAAGGGAGAGAGGCAAAAAGCAGCTCCAAGATTCCAGGGCCAGACATTCTCGACAACTGCTCTACCCTTGAGCTCCACCCCAGCCCTACTACCTTGATTTGGGAGGAAAAACTTGGTTTTTTGAGCCGGTCTCACTAATGTGACTGAGTGAGACCTTAAACTATACAGTCCCGGCTAATTCTCCTGCCTCAACGTCCTGAGCGCTGGAGTTAGGGACAGGTACTCCCGGCAACGTATTTTTATTGGAGCTACACATTCACCACCACTTGACCTCGAGACACGCTCTGCTGCTCTTTAAATCTGTCTAGACAATGCCATGCTCGTGTAGGACCTTCCAGAAATATGGTCTGAACGCTTGGACACCACCACCCTCACACTGGCAATGTACCACTTCGGCATTTACCGCCGGCTTTATAAAGCAATAACCGAGAATGCCCCGCAAAGCTATTTCCGGACAAGAGTCTTGCAATTCCTTAGCAGGTGCCTGCCACCTTTGATTAAGATTTATAAAAAATGGGGGGGGGGGCGCTAGCCTCAACAGTTACAGAGTTGCATGTGAGGGTCTGTAGCAGAGTAGGTGGGTGAAAGACTCCAGAACCAAATTCTATTCTCCAGGATCTCCCTCCCTCCTGTTTCCAATCCAGACAATTATAAACATCTCAATACTAGCATCTCAATCCCACGCCTCCACTGGTTCAGGGCGTGAGCGCTAGGAGAGTTCGAAGTTTGAACACTACTTTTCTTGGTGTTGGAGGTGGAGTGGGGATCGAGATGAAGGGGGCTCTCAAAGATGGTCTGGGGAGGAAGAAGGCCTGTCAGGGAAGCGCTAGGCCGGGAGGCCTCTCCCACCCCCACCTGCCGCTAAAACCATCTTCCAGGCCACCGCCTGCACATGTATTTTTCTCTCCACCTGGTTCCTGGTAGAGCAATCAGAGACTCATAAAACAGACGGGAATCCCGGCCTAAAATGCATCTGCTTCCCAATGACACGCTGGACTGGACTCTCCCTGAGGCCCGCAGTCTCGGTAGAAGGCCCCGAAGAACTTTCTAGACCAGTCGAAGGCACGAGCCCGGGAGCCGATTTGGCCAGAACATGCAGGCGCGTACATTCTAGCCCGAGCCCCGAAGGGCTGAACCGCCCCGCGTATGACCTCAACCCCATCCTGCCTGGTGTCCGCGGGCCGAACTGCTAGGTACCTGCCCGCGCTGGGTTCACTGGCGCGTTCCGACGCGCCTTTCTCCCGGGCATCTCAGAAACGCCGCGGCGATCTCCGCTGCGCACGGGGAACTGAGGTCCCCAATCTGGGTTCTGGGGCTCCCCACCAAGACTCGGGCTGCGCGAGATGGACCGCGGGTGTCGCGAGCCAGACGCACCGAGCTTCGGGAGGCAGCACCAGCGCTTCTCAGTTCGGGCGCCCCAGCCAGCTCACGGGTTTTATGGGGACTTCTCCGGTGACGTAATATGACGACAGCCCGCCCGTGTCCCCGCCCCTTCGAGCGGCAGCGGCGCGGGAACCGAGCTAAGCGGAGCAGGTCTCGAGACGCACCCGAGCGCAACTTGCCGGGGCAAGCCTCCGACCCACGGCGGAGGACGCAAGGAGGACGAGTCCTGCTCAACCCCCAAATTGCTTTCTTAAAAAACGAAGGTGGGAGGGAAGGATAAACCCTTGAGAGGTCGTGTCCATTGCTGGGGCAGTGGCGCCGGTCAGGAATGACTTCGAAAATCTTACTGGCAACAAAGCTGGGGGTGGGGTGGGGCCAGGTGGGGCCAGGCACCTAGACTTTATTATTCTTCGCCAATTAGGGACGAATGTAAACAACCCCAGAAAAGAATGGGGAAGGGAAAACTTTCGAATTCTAAAGTGTGGTTCGTTCCAAGGAAGTGAAAAAGACGAAGTCCTTAAAGGTAGACGTCATCTGAGAAGAGTCCCAAGTTCGAGTACAAAATTAAACTTTGGAAAAAGTTGCGTAGTGACTACGATTTGTTAAGATAAAGGAGAAGACGGTGTATGCCTTAGGCAGGCGCGTTCGGGTGTGGCTCCGGGCTTCAGGGAGGGACTGGGATATTGAAAAGCTGAGCCCCGATTTCCTCTGGCTGTGTTGATACAGCTCAGAGAAGGGACCACCTTCACCTACGAAGTGTCCAGATCCTTTGTGGAGGGAGGAAGAAGAAATCTCTGGGAAGAGGAACTTCCTTGAGCCCTGTTGTCTGGCGCTTGAATAATTCTAGCTAACAGGCTTGAAGGCCTTCATGATAAAGACTTGAGTTTGCATTTTGTCGTCCTGTCCTCAATCTGGCGCTGGGAAAGTTTGGTCACTTTTCAGATGAAAAAACTAATTTGATAGTGATTAAATCGCCCATATGCTCCTAGGCAGACAACAACACCCCTCTGAAGTGACCCCAGGCAAGTCCCAGCACTGGGGACTCACTGTTCTCAAAAAATGGAGTTGCTTTATTTTGCGTTTTATATGGCTCCGTTTGATGCTGACCCTCCAAGTTCAATCCACGCAGCTGCATAGAATTCCGGAAAGCGTTCGAGTTGTTCACACTAGTTTAAGCCCGAATTGCTGGGGTCTCTTGGAAAATGAACTCCAGTAACACAGACTTCATTTTCCAAAATAGCCGCGTACAGTGGGAGCCGCCAAGTTAGAGGGAACTGGAGCCCCCAACTCCCGCTGCCCTGCCGTCTTGTTTGTTTCCATTCAGGGGTTCCTGTCTGCTTCTCAGCCTGCTTGATCTCCTTAAATCATTCCATCTGCACCAACCAGCAAATATTTATTTATTACTTGGCCTAGGGGACTCACACGGAGAGAATGAACTAAACTACTTGGTTTTAGCAGCTTTGTTTTAAAGGTGATGTTGGAAGTGTCTGAGTGTGGTAAACAGGAAGGGGCAAGTATGAAACAAATTTTCATCACTTACAAGGGTTTTGGAGGGGAGGTACGGATGAATTTGCGTTCCTCAAATCCCTCCCAAAGCTCACACTGACTTCTTTAGTTCATTAGAATACCGTTAATTTATTGATTGTATCAACTAATAAACTTAGTTTAAACCTCGGGCCCTGAAACGTAATGAAGCCACACACAGTGAGAAAAACAAATTATAATATTGTTTACCCACAAAAAGCTTGCCTGGAGCAATCCTATCTTCTGTCATTTTCATTATAAAAGACCTTTGATCCATCCAGGATACAAACCTTTGAAAAAAATCTTTGTCATTAAAAAAAAGAAAAAAGAAGGGATTTGATTTGAGTGGGCTTCAGAGAAGGTCAAAGCAGGCCATTGATAGATGACATTTGAAATTGTAGAAGGTTTTTGTTTTTTTTTTCTTTCTGATCTACCTTTCTAGGAATTTTGTTTTCTTTCTTTCTTTCTTTCTTTCTTTCTTTCTTTCTTTCTTTCTTTCTTTCTTTTTTTTCTCGAGACAGGGTTTTTCTGTGTAGCCCTGGCTGTCCTGGAACTCACTCTGTAGACCAGGCTGGCCTGGAACTCAGATATCCACCTGCCTCTGCCTCCTAAGTGCTGGGATTAAAGGCGTGTGCCACCATCGCCGGGCTCTACCTTTCTAGGAAGAGAATTAGAAACCAAATGTGAAAAGCCTGTGTTCCTCATAAAATACTGAATAAAATAAAATGCCAAATAAAAATTATAAGTTTGCCTTGCAAAAATATTAATCATGGGACTACAGGAGCTAATGAAATAATGAAGTTATTATTAAGTGTTCTAATCTCCTACAAACTGAGGGGTGGGGGTACTGATAAGGACAACGACTTTTAAAATCATTACCATGGACCAAGCTCTCTGACCCCTCAGATCCTTCAAAAAGAGCAGGCAGTATCTGTGGCCAAAGATAACTATGATCCTCCTGCCTTCACTTCCCAAGGACTAGACTATACTACAGGGATATGCACTGCCACACCCAACTGCCAGTGTGGTTTTGTTTTTGAAGACAGGGTTTCTCTGTGTAGCCCCAGATGTCCAGTAGCTCTCTCAGTAGACCAGTCTGGCCTTGAACTCAGAGACCCACCTATCTCTGCCTCCAGAGTGCTGGGACTAAAGGCTTGTGCCACCATGCCCAGTTTAACAATTTACAGAGATATAAGCAAATTGATGTAAAGTTCAGAAGAACGGATGTTTCTCCCCATGCAATGATAGTGCACAATCTGCTCTAGGCTCACAGGCTGTTTGTCCCGATTCTGACAGAGCAGAGCTGTTTGTGCTGTGTCCTGCACACATGCTGGCCAGCCTGAAGCTTCTGCATGCACTTGGGGACCTAATAGTTTGAAATATGGAAATGAAGTTATTATTAAGTGTTCTAATCTCCTACAAACTGAGGGTTTGTTTGTTTTTTTAAAAAGGATTTTCCAGGGGCATTCCGGTCTAATACAGTTCCTCTCCACTTGCCTATTTGACAGCTGAGGAAAGATAATTTGGTAGTGACAACGGCCTAAATTTTGCCCCAAAAGTACTGTTTGGATATGTAAAAGCATTCCTCCCCTTCCCCCCCTCCCCCCCCCCCCCCCCCCCCCGTGTGTGGTGTGTGTGTGTGTGTGTGTGTGTGTGTGTCTGTGTGTCTGTGTGTCTGTGTGTCTGTGTGTCTGTGTGTGTGTGTCACTCTGACTGAAAGTGGTGAGATTGATTGGCTCAGTCCCAAACACAAGTATGATGCCTTCCTTTATTCCAGCAGTGTGTGCCCAGGGAAGAATAACAGTCTATTAGCATATATCTTTTTTTTTCCAGCATAAATTTAATTGACGTTTTAATCCTATATTAGCCTTTTATGGCTTCAGTGACAAGGTACCACAGACCTGGCAGTTTAGAACAATGAAACTGAGGTAGTCAGATCTCTGTGAGTTTAAGGCTAATCTGGTCTAGAGTGAGTTCCAGTACAGTCAGGGCTGTTCCACAGAGAAACCCTGAATAAACATCTCTCTCTCTCTCTCTCTCTCTCTCTCTCTCTCTTTCTCTGTGTGTGTGTGTGTGTGTGTGTGTCTGTCTGTCTGTCTGTCTGTCTGTCTTTCTCTGTGTATCTCTGTGTCTGTGTCTCTGTCTCTCTCTGTCTCTGTCTGTGTGTGTCTCTGTCTCTCTGTCTTTCTCTCTCTGTGTGTCTCTGTCTCTGTCTCTCTCTCTGTGTGTCTCTGTCTCTCTCTCTCTGTGTGTGTGTGTGTGTGCCTGTCTGTCTTTCTCTGTGTATCTCTGTGTCTGTGTCTCTGTCTCTCTCTGTCTCTGTCTCTCTGTGTCTCTGTGTCTCTGTGTCTCTGTCTCTGTCTCTCTCTCTCTGTGTCTCTGTGTCTCTGTGTCTCTCTCTCTCTCTCTCTCTCTCTCTCTCTCTCTCTCTCTCTCTCTCATGGTTCTAGAAGCTGGAGGCCTGAAATCAAGTTGTCAGCAGGCGCCATGCTGCCTGTGAGTCCCCTAGGCAGACTCCTTGTCTACTCTAGCTTCCAGGGTTTGCTCATGATCCTTGGCATCCCATGGCTTGTAAATGTGGCACTCCAGTGTCTGTGCCTCAATCCTGCAGCAATCCTCCTGCCTCAGATTCCCGAGCAACGAAATTCCAGGTATCTGTAAGTATGTTCAGCTCTCTCTTCTGGTAAAGGTATCTCTCACTATTTTAGGGCACACTCCAAGTCAAAATGACTTCATTTTAATTGAAGACTACAGACTATTCACAAAGTCATATTCAGTAGTTGGAAGGCCGGGACCTTACATGAGGAGGGAAGTATAAAACCAAAACTCTTATCATCTCCCTTTATCAGCTCAGTTGTCTTTAATAACAAACACAGGGCTGGCGGGTTGGCTCAGTGGGCTTACCTACCCTGAGACCGACGATGGAGTTGGATACCCACCTTCTGTGCTGACTCCCACAAATTTTCTCTGCTTCTGCCATCTTCAGTGGCCCATTCTGTCCTTTCAGCTGAGGTATCATTTTGTGCTCCTTTGGTGCCAGTTTTTCTATTGTTCTGGGGTATCACAGATGTGACCATCAAGCATGTTTGTGCATCATCTCATCATTCATTTATTCATTCATTCATTCATTCATTTCAAAGACCACGGAAAAGAAATAATAGTGTTTTCCCAAAGGACCAGTGAGGGATTGATTCTGAGTGTAGCTGATTGGCAGGGGCCTAAATAACCTGTAAAAGCTCTGGTTCATATTCAGATCAATGATGCACAAGCACCTACCAGTGGAATATTGGACACAGGTCAGCACTGCCTGACTCCTTACGGTAGTAGAATGGTTGATTTTCAACAAGTCCAATCAACTAATGGATACCCATTGGAAAGACGACTATTAGTCAGTGCTGTATTGATCAGGACACTGAAGACTGGTAAGATGAGGTTTATAGTTATTGATTGCTACTTATGCAACCTGTTCTCATAGAGAAACAGAACCCAATGGTTACCCAGTGTCATCTGTGGCAACTTTAGGATTAACTACTGAGTTCATATGAAATGCAGATCCAAGTTCTGCCAAACTTAATTCCCTCTATGAGCTCCCAAGTCACAGTGATGTGAACGGAGAGGAAGAGATGGCGTCCGAGTTCAGGTGGCTTCCAATCTACCTAAAGAAAACATGTACGAAGCACATGAGATATATTTTGTTGTTTTGAGTATTTGAATACTTGGTCTCCAGTTTGTGTCACTGTCTGTGGAGGTTTAAAGAAGTGTTGTCTTGCCAGGCAGTGGTGGTGCACATCTTTAATCCAAGCACTTGTGAGGCAGAGGCAGGCAGATTTCTGGGTTCAAGGCCAGCCTGGTCTACAGAGTGAGTTCCAGGATAGCCAGAGCTACACAGAGAAACCCTGTCTTGAAATACCAAAAAAAAAAAAAGTGTTGTCTTGGGGGAGCAGGCATGTCACTGGAGTTGGGCTCCGACAGTTTAAAGAGCCACCATTTTGGACTCTCTCTTCCCCTTTCGAATTAACTCTCAACTTCAAGATTATGATTCAAGACAGAAGTCCTCAGCTTCCTGACCATATTATATCACTCCTTCATAGACTAACTCTCTGGGACTTTCAGCCCAAATAAAGTCTTCTATAAAATGATCTTGCCTTGATCATGGTGTCTTTATCACAATAAAAGAAAACTAAAATATAAGAAGTCACATGAGGCTGTATTCCAGCTCTGGGGGTTGGGTGGAGGGTGAGGGGTAGGGGAAGGGCAGGGGTGAGGCAGGAAGATTGCCAAATGTTTGAGGCTGCTCAGGCCTATAGAACAAGACTATGTCTGGTTGTGAGCCACCATGTGGTTGCTGGGAATTGAACTCAGGACCTCTGGAAGAGCAGTCAGTGCTCTTAACCACTGATCCATCTCTCTAGCACCAAGACTATGTCTTAAAAAGATAAGAAGAAAGGGGAGAGGGAGAGGCAGCAGGAGCATATGATTTAGAAACAATAATAGAAAATCCTTGATCTTAGACTACCCTTTAACCTTTGTTATAGGAGAAAAGGCAGAGTTGGAAGAAGTGATACAGACGGATGTAATATGATGGGAAAGGGGAACTGGAAGACACTTAGCACAGCCCAATCCTTCCAGTGTCATCTCTGGCATGTGAACGTGTAACCTCGGCAGTGACTAACAGTGTGCCTTTAGGAGGAGATGCACTACCCTTCACTCTAGCTGAGGGACCTGGACTCTGAAGGGGCTGGATTCTCTTTTCTTATTTTAAGATGTATTTCATTTTATGTGTATGCGTGCTCTATCTGCATGTACACCTGTGTGCCAGAAGAGGGCATCAGATCCCAGCACAGATGGTTGTGAGCCACTATGTGGATGCTGGGAATTGAACTCAGGACCTCTGGAAGAGCAGTCAGTGCTCTTAATGGATGAGCCATATCTCCAGCGTTGGGAGCTGCATTCTTGATAACCATCACTGGTAGTTATTTAAAGCACCAACCACGTCCCAGTGTGGAGTGAGCATCCCTGCCTGACACAGAGCAGACTTAGGAGAGTGGTAGACATCAATCCCTTCAATACTAGCCTCCCAGACACTTCCCCAGACTCTCTGCTGAACATTTGCCCTTGCTGCTACCTCTGCCTCTGGAATGTTCTTTCTCCTGATCTTTATCTCATCTGTACCTCCCTCAAGATGAGGGACTCAGTCATACACTACTTTCTCAGTTGCGACTAAGGGACAAGGTGACATGACTTAGTGTGAGTGTACCTGTGTAATTTAAGAGAATTCCTGGGTTGAGCATCCAACACAGTAAAGGGAGGGAAGCCCTTTTCTAATAAGCCTGTCTGAATTTGCTGTCCAGTGACTGTCACCCACCATAGAATCTGCTGAGTAACTTTATTATTTACTGTTATATTTTGGTGGAGCTGGAAATATTTTTCTTCTTGTTGTTGTTTTGTTTGTTAGGCTGGTATTTGTTTTTTCTAGACAGAGTTTCTCTATGTAGCCTTGGTTGTCCTGGAACTAAATCTGTAGACCAGACTGGCCCCGAACCCACAAGAGATCTGTCTGCCTCGACCTCCCAAGTGCTGGGATTAAAGGTGTGTGTAACCACAACCAGGCCTTCTTCTTTCTTTTTAAACATAGATTTCTGGAGATTACACTCAGGTCCTCATACTTACAAGGCAAACTATGCTGACTAAGCTGTGCCTGCTGCCCTACTGTGCTCTTTTGAAATTTAACCCACAGACACCCAGACCTTGTGTGTCCTCACCTCTGCTCTTCCCCATGCTTATAAGGACTGTGTTTGGTGCATGTCGCATTCTGCAAGTAAGTGTGGAATAAAAGCAAAGCCAGTCTGGGATGAGGCTTCATGCTTACCTGGCATACAGGAACTTGGGTTCCATAGCCAGCACTGCATAAAATTTGATATGTTGGCAACATCCTGTGAGCCCAGAACTCAGAAGGCCGAGGCAGGAGGACTGTGATCCCTGGGATTCAAGATCATCCTCCACACCCAGCAAGTTAAAAATAAATAAAAGCAAAGCTCAAACCCATCATAGGACCTGTAAGAACTTTCTACTTCAAGGCGATTTGTAGACTGGGTTTTCTTTTCTGTATTCCAATGAGAAAAACCAGATCCGGGAGAGATGAAGTCACTTGCCTACATTCACAGAGCTAATGAGTAAAGAGAAGCAACTTTAACCCAAAGTCTAAGCCCAACAGACCAACGGAAAAACTAGTGATGCTCTAAGAACTGGCAGACACTGGGCATCGAAAGTGTGCCTGTTTGCTTTCTACGATTACTTCCCGTTAGCAGCAATATAATTCTGGCTTCAAACATTTCAAAGCTCGTGCTGGGCACTGTGGCACAACTTTAATCCTAGAATCCTAGCGCTTGCCCTTGGGAGGTAGAGCAGGGCAGTCTGTCTGTGAATCTGAGGCCAGTCTGATCTAAATAAGTTCCAGACCAGATAGCAATACACAGAAAGATTCTGTATCCAAAAAAGAAAGAAAGAAAGAAGGAAGGAAGGAAGGAAGGAAGGAAGGAAGGAAGGAAGGAAGGAAGGAAAGAAGGAAGGAAGGAAAAAAGGAAGGAAGGAAAGAAGGAAGGAAGGAAAGAAGGAAGGAAGAAAGGAAAGAAGGAAGGAAGGAAGGAAGGAAGGAAAGAAGGAAGGAAGAAAGAAAAGAAGGAAGGAAGGAAGGAAAGGAAATAGAAGGAAAGAAAAGAAAAAGAAAGAAAGAAAAGAAAAAATAAAAAAAGGTTCAAGGCTCAGAAGGAGCAGAAAGGACAGTCAGCAGCCATTCCTGCCCCTTTCTAAGTTGTCCCTGTTGGGAAGAGGACGAGAATGACACCTTAGCATTGCCGCAAACAGCAGAGTGAAGAAGAATCACCAGGAATCCCAAGATCTCAGTTGACTGGCATTCTGGAGTAGTCCATGAGGCGTTCATATATGTGTGTGTGTGTGTGTGTGTGTGTGTAGCTAGTTATTGAACCCAGGGCCTTGCCCAGCCTAGACAACACTGCAAACATTCTATTACAGGGCCATATCCCCAACCCTTGCGTTTCTGAGACACGAACTTCATACAAAGTCTCACATCTGTCATTCCTTGGATTTCTCAGTGTCGATATTTAAAATGTGCACCATCATACCTGATGTTCAAGAGCAGCCTTTGCGGGGTTGGGGGTTTAGCTTAGTGGTAGAGCGCTTGCCTAGCAAGTGCAAGGCCCTGGGTTCTGTCCTCAGCTCTGAAAAACAAAAAACAAAAAAACAAAAAACAAAAAAAAACAAAAACAGAACAGCCCTTGCCCAAACTGCAATGATGTTATTGTCTAATGATAATGGATCCATCGATAATCCATAGAAAGTACAGTTTCAAGAAGTCGTGTCATAGCTGGATGTGATGGTTCACCACTTGTAAGTTTAGAAACCTGGAGCAGGAGGATCACCATGTATTAAAGGCCCAAATAATATATTCCAGGATAGCCTGAGATGACATCTTTAAAAAACAAAACAAAACAAAACAAAAAAGTTGGGCTATGGAGACATCTCAGTGGTTAAGAGCACTGACTGCTCTTCAGAGGTCCTGAGTTCAATTCCCAGCAACTTTATGGTAACTCACAACCATCTGTAATGAGATCTGATGTCCTCTTCTGGTATGTCTGAAGACAACTACAGTGTACTCACATACATAAAATAAATAAATAGTTCTTTTAAAAAATCTAGGGTTGGGGAAATGTTGGTCTTCCAGAGGATTACAGTTCAATTTCCAGTATCTACGTGGTGACTTAGAACCATCTGTAATTCCAGTTCCAGGGGATACCCTCTTTTGGCCTCCAGGGACACAAAGCATGCACATAGTATGTATATAAACACATATATACGGGCAAACACTCATCCGTATATACATACATACATACATATATACATACATACATACATACATATATACATACATACATACATACATATATACATGTGCATACATATAAATGTTAATTGTATTTTTGACATAATATCTTACTGGGTAGCCCAGGCTGGCTAGGTTCTTGCTTTGTAGAAAGCATGCTGGTCATGAGTGCACAGAAAATCTGCTGGTCTTTGCCTCCTCAGTATTGGGATTAAAGGCATGTGCCACTGTTGGACATAACCCCGTGGCCATCAGTCACGCAGAGCCAGGCCCCTAGTGTTCTTGCTGGACTCCACCTCCATAGTCAGTTGGCTACAGCCAGGTTTGCCCCACCCCACAGTTACCTGGCAATAGCCAGGTGGCCCAGCCCACTACAAAAGGGCCTGTGGGCTATGTGACCCCTCCTCTCTCTCTTGCCTCTTTCTCTCCCCCCTCCCCCCTGTTTCCCTGCTTCCCCTCTCTCTCCATTCTTTTCCCCTCTCTCCACATGGTCATGGTCAGCCCTAACCTCTCTACCTCTTCTTTCCCTCTTTACTTTAGTCTCTTTTCTTTCCCCTACTTTTCTATAATAAAGCTTTAAAATCTTGGCCTGTCTCTTTTTATCTAACCTCCCTCTCCCGTGTTGGAGAAATGGAACAGGCCTGAGCATCTCCAGCCACCAGAAAGGACCCAGTACTTCCTGCCCAGCCAGACTTCCTCTGCAGGTACTGGGGCCTCTGCCCCACAGGATGAAGACTGGACCAAAGACTCTTCCACTCAGCTGGGCTCCCTATACAGGTACACAGGCCCCACCCACTATTCCCTACCTGCCACCACATCCAGCAAAAATAAATAAATATTTTAATTGCATTTGTAACAACAAAAAATTGTAAGTATTGCATGCATGCTTATGTACTTGCAAATCATAAATGAAGTCTCCATCTTCAATACAAGAAGACAGAAGATTGCATCTTCAATGGGAGATTTTGTGCAAATCTATAAATGCAGTATCAGTCCATTCCTTGTCACATGGAGAGTTCCTTAGCATGTAAGACAACAGTGAAGTACAAAGCAAATGCAAGGGCAATATTTAAAGACAAATAATATGAGAGGAGAGTTAAATATACAGACCTCAAAACAATGAATGAACCGTATCACTGAAAAGACCTTTCCATCAGGGAAGACAGACGCATTACTCATAAGTGGTCTAAGATGACAGTCAGGAAAATATACCTTACCCTACCTTACTATGTAAATCACAACAAGATGATCTCAGCCAATAACGCTTGCCCCAAAACCTTACTATGTGAACTCCATATGGTGGAAAGAGGTACCTCTTTCACAAGATACCCTTTAATCTATATGTTTGTACACACTTATGTGCATGTGCACGTGTGCGCGCATTCGTGCACACACACACACACACACACACACAGAGAGAGAGAGAGAGAGAGAGAGAGAGAGAGAGGGAGGGAGAGAGAGAGAGAGAGAACACATTCAAAAACTTTTTAAGGCTGGAGAGATGGCTCATTGGTTAAGATCACTGACTGTTCTTCCAGAGGTCCTGAGTTCAATTCCCAGTAACCACATGGTGGTTCACAACCATCTATAATAAGATCTGCTGCCCTCTTCTGGGGTGTCTGAAGACAGCTACAATGTACTCACATAAATAAAATAAGTAAATAAATCTTTAAAAAAAAAAAAAAAGCAAAGAAAAACTTTTTAGACAGGTCTAGGACGGGAGAGATGGCTATTTAAGCCTGCTGATCTGAATTCAATCCCCACAGCCTGTATAAAGATGGGAGCAGAGAAATAATTCCACAAGGTTGCCCTCTGACCTCCACAAACACACAAACACTGATACATGTTTTCAAAAAGAATTATTTGTAAATTCATAAAAAGTGCTGAAACAATTGTAGACATGTTCACAACCTCCGCTTTGTGAAAACATCCTGTTAATCCACATCCTAAGAGCGCATTTGGGTTCCAGGAAGTTTAAAAGTTTGGATCAGTAGAATAACACTAAGAACAAAGTTGCAAGACGAAGGCCAGAAGTAGAAAACAAAGGTTACATCCAGGCCGTTCGCCAGCCACTTGGTTCAGGCCCTTGACAGCCGCTGCACACTAGCTGTGCACACCCAGGCAGACAGCTGCATGGGTAGGGAAACATGAAGCCAGACAGAAATACCAGACGGAGGGGCCTGAGCCGGCAGGCTCCGCAGGACTCATGCCATTCACCCTTCAACTGCCCTCCTCCAGTGTGTGAGTAACCAATGTGACCCCGGCAGCTCTCTCCTGCTTCCTGGCTCCCTCCTCAACTCTCTGGCTCTTCTTTGGTTGCCTCTGAGATACAACACAAGAACCCAAGACAGAGTAGGACCCCAGAGTTTATGAGTCCGGAACAGCTGCCACTAGATGTTTCAAATCAAATCTACCTTTGCGGAAACTAAAGACAACTCTTCAAACCCTTGCAAGAGAAACTTGAAGTCACTAACCAGCCTTTGTTGACTTCTGTTCCTGACTCGATATCTTTTTATTTAAAATAGGGTCTCCTGTCCCCCAGGGTACCCAGAACTTGAGGGTGCCATTGACCTTACTGTGCCCTCACCCAGGTACTGGTGGCACAGGTTAGAATTGTCAGAAGCTTAATTATTTGAGACAGGGTCTCACTATGTGGTTCTGGCTGTCCTGGAACTCATGATACAGATCAAAGTCTCAGATCTGTCTGTTTCTGCCTCCCGAGTGTTGGGATTAAAAGTAGGTGCCATTTTGCCCAGCTGATGTTTAAGTTTTAAAATTTAATTTCCTAGTCAGGCGGTGGTGGCACACGCCTTTAATCCCAGCATTTGGGAGGCAGGCAGATTTCTGAGTTCGAGGCCAGCCTGGTCTACAGAGTGAGTTCCAGGACAGCCAGGGCTATACAGAGAAACCCTGTCTTGAAAAGCCAAAAAATTAAAAAAAATTAAAAAATTATTTTCCTTACTTATGCTGAGTGTGTGTGTGTGCTGCACACATGCCGCAGTGCCCACATGCAGCTCAGAGAGCAATCGAGGGAGTCCACTGTCTCCTTCTACATAGACTAATGGATGGAGCTAAGGCCGCCAGGGAGCAAGTGTGTCTATCCACTGAGCCATCCCTCCAGCTCCCTATTTTGCTTTTTAAAAAATTATTTCTTTATTTTATGTATATGAGTACACTGTAGCTGTACAGATGGTTGTGAGTCCTCATGTGGTTGCTGGGAAATGAATATGCTGTAGTTGTCTTCAGACACCCTAGAAGAGGCTGTTCGATCTCACTTCAGATGGTTGTGAGCCACCATTGGTTGCTGGGATTTGAACTCAGGACCTTCAAAAGAGCAGTCAGTGCTCTTAACGGCCGAACCATCTCTCCAGCCCCTGCTATTTTGCTTTTTTAAGAAAGGCAGATGGGTGGTGGCTCACCCTCTGCCTGCCTCTGTCTCCTGGTGCTGGGACTGCTGGGGTGCACCGCCTCCCCAGCTCTCTTCTCTCCTTCAGTACCATGTTTAAATTCTTCAAGGTGGCACCTTTCTTTAAGGTGACCTTTGGGGTCTTAAATGACAGGTAAGCCACTGTCTGTATTTTTAGGGTTTGATAGGTAGAGGGAGGATTCTGAGCTTGAGGCTAACCAGAATTAGGAATAATTAATAATAATAATAATAACAACATAATAATAATAATTAATAATAACATAGGGAGATCAAAGTCAGTAAGGGCTACTATTGGCCCACTATTACAAACAAGTAAGTTAGTCTTCTTTTTCAAGATACCTGAGTAGCTGTCTTCTCAGGCAGTGGAACCCCATGCCCTCCCCTGGGCATGACAGACTCCATCCAGTTCCCAGGCATTCTGCCCCTCACTGAAAATTTGTCACAACTTCCCTCTGGCATTCCACTCTGCTGACAGATCGGCTGCCCACAGCTCTCTGCCTCACGTACAGAACGTTCCATATTGACTGATGGGCTGTCCAGAACAAGCTGGCCACACCCAAGGGCAGGGACTCCCTCTCCCCGAGAATGCGTTTCCTCTTGTTCTTTAAGCGTCTTCTCTTGTTAATACTATTTTATCGCTAAACTGCTTTCGTTTTGATTCCATTGAAAATAATAATCACCTGAAATAAGTAGACAAGTCTCAAAGAATTATAACATATACACATAAAAGTCAGGTGTGTGGAGACTGGGAGTGTAGCTCAGTGGGCAGAGCGCTTGCGGGGGGGGGGGGGGGGGAGGGGGGAGGGGGGTTGGGGGGGGCGAGTTCAAAGCCTAGCACAACCTCAGAGCCAAGTGGTGATGTAGGTTCAGATTTCCAAGGCCCAACAAGGGATCCAGGAGGATCAAGAGTTCAAGGCTACTCTTGGCATGTCAAGTTTCAGGCCAGCTCCGGCTGTAAGAAGCTTTTTTTCCTTTTTGGAGGGGTGGGAGGTGCGGAGTACAGGGACTTTTGAGACAGACTCTCACTTTGAAGATGAAGCCATGGCTGTCCTGGAACTCACTCATTGTGAAGAAAGGCTGACCTCGAACTCGCGAAGATCCTCCTGCCTGTCTCCCGAGTGCTGGCACCAAAAAAATGTGGGGGCACCACGGGCTTTAAGAAAAAAAAAATGAAACCTCTAGTAGTGGAGCACGTCTTTAATCCCAGCGGCAAAGGCTGGAGGATCTCTGTGAGTTCAAGGCTAGCCTGGCCTACAAAATTAGTTCTAGGACAGAAAGAAATGTTACACAGAAAACAAACAAAAAAAAAACAAACAAAAATCCTGTCTCAAACAACAAATTAAAATTAAAAAAAAAATGAAAAAGCCTAAGAAGGAACTTTTTTCTGTCTAATGTGTCTGTACCAATTTTCACATTTCTTCTCGATGTGGATTTGTGTATAGCGTTCAGCTCCTGCGGTCAGGTTCCTCACTTGGAGAGCAGTAATAGCAACAATAATATTTTCTTGAGACAGGGCCTCCAGTAGCTCACAGCGGGCCTTAAATTAGCTGAGGAGGCCTACGAATTACCGATCCTCCGATCCTCCGCCTCTAACCTTTAGAGACACCAAGGATGCAACACCTGCCCCGTTTATACCTCACTGAGGATCAAACGCAGGGATTCCCCAGGCTAGGTAAGCACTCTTAGGTCCCAGGCTGCCAAAACCTTCCTTACTGGGCCGTTTTCATGCAGAAGAGGATCTAGCCATGTAAACAAGCTCCCGGGTGCCCCTCCTGCTGGGGGTGGGAGGGATGCATCATGACGTCACCCACCGAGGACAAAGCCCCAGAGGAAGTGACTTTAACAAGTGAGTGAGACCAATCCCCTTAGAAAGCCCCCTGGAGTAAACACAAAGACGCCCCCTCATCTCTTCTGAGCACAAAGGCCCAGCTGCAGACCAACAGGGAAAGTTTTTGCTGAGCTCCTCAGAGAATGGAAAAAGGTGACCAGCAGAGAAAGGAAACCGAAAGAAGTGAGAGAGAGAGAAAAAAAAAATTGGGGGGGAAGGTGACAGGCAAGGGTGGGGGTGGATTGGACCTCTGGCTAATAAACAGAGGAGTAGGTTGGACAGAAGAGTGGGACCGGGTTAGCTGTATAGCACTAGGACATAACTGTGTAGCCCAGGCTGGCCTTGAATTTGGGATCTTTTTGCCTCCGCTTCCTTAGGTGCTAGAATGATAGTAATTGCCACCATGCTTGATCAACTTTTTTTTTTTTTTTTATTACGAGGGTGGAGGGGGCAACACCCCACGTTCAGTGATTGGTTCCTGCCCTCCACCAAATGCATCCTCAGAATCAAACTTAAGTCATTAGACTCAGTGGCAGGCCCCTCTTGACCCGCTGAGTCCCTAATTTTGTTTGTTTTTGGTTGGTTGGTTTTGAGAAAGAGTTCCACTGTGTAGCCCTGGCTATCCTGAATCTTGCCGTGTAGACTAGGCTGGCCTCTTAACACATAGAGATCCTCCTGCCTCTGCCTCTTCAATGCTGGGCTTAAAGCCACCTACCACCACTGCTAGGGTCCTAACTTTATTATTATATTTTTTAGAATTATTTATTTATTAAATATTTATTCATTTTTATATTTATGGGTACACTTTAGGTGTCTTCAGACACACCAGAAGAGTGCATCCCATCCCACCATGTGGTTGCTGGGAACTGAACTTAGGACCTCTGGAAGAGCAGCCAGTGCTCTTAACCGCTGAGCGGTCTCTCCAGCCCCTAACTTTATTTTTTATATAATTTGGTAGCTCTGTGGAAAGAAGTAAAACCAAATACCCAAACTCATCTAACTGAGCAGAAAATAGGCAGGGGATTTCGATGTTTTGCTGGGAAATGTTGGGTTCCCCTGCCCTGTCGAGGCCCTGCTAAACCTGTGCGCTGGAGCTTGCTCTGCTGACCAAGGAAGTAGCTCTGGTCCACAGTTCCCACAGGCTTCTGCTAAGCAGCCCAAGTGTAGGCAGCAGCTGGCTGCTCATGGCCACTTCCAGAGAGTCTCTAAAGTCCTTGGGGGAAAGAACTAAACTTAGTTTTAGAGTCAGAAAACCAGATACACTCTCAGCTCCCACCAAAACCCAAAATAAGAGATTTGCTTTTCTGGATTCAGTTAGCACGGCCTTTAAATCTGTCTCCTGAGTTTGGAGAAGATTTAACCAAACCAGTGAGAAGTCAGGCATTGTCGTGGGAGATCTGGCACTTGGGAGGTAAATACAGATCAGAGTTCAAAGTCACCCTTAGTGACAGTGATTTGGAAGCCAGCATAGATTGTACATGATGCGGTCTCAAAAACAAACAAACAAACAAACAAACCAAAATCAACCCAAACAAAACAGACATTTTAGTGAGAAAGTAGAGACACAACCTCTGTCCTGCACAGAGAAGATGTTTAGTATTTCTAGGAGAATGCCTGTTAGGGTGTGGTTTGAAAGCCACAATTATAACTGACAAACCAGGTACTTCCAAGAAAGAAAAAGAAATGAACCCACAGGAAACCTTGACAGTGTGCTTCTTAGAAAGAGAATGGAGTAAGTGGTGGGGGAACCAGCCAGAAAGGACAGCTATGGGTTTGTTCCCCCCCCCCCCCGTTTGTTTGTTTGTTTGTTTGTTTGTTTTGCTTTGGTTTGTTTGGTTTGTGGTGTTTTGTTTTGTTTTGTTTTTTTCAAGACAGGGTTTCTCCATGTAGCCCTGGCTGTCCTAGAATTCACTCTGTAGACCAGGCTGGCCTTGGACTCACAGAGATCCCCCTGGGTCTGCATCCTTCCAAGAACTGGGGTTAAAGGCCATCGTAGCCACTGCCACCACTACCTAGCAGGACAGCTAGATGCTTTATTGAACACTATGTTGTGACCTTTCAATCTTTCAGACTCCTGTTCATATTAGCTGTCAGAAAGCATATGCTTATAAAGTTCAAATAAATGCAGATGGAGAACGTTCTCTCCCAGGTATACAACAAATAGAGCTGTGTAGCCTTCTTTGCCAAGAGACCCAAACAAATGTCCACAGCAGTACCGTGTATAGTGAGTGGGTCCAACACTGGAAATTGTCTAACTTGCAGATATAGACAGTAAGCAAATAACAACTCATTCACACATAGAAATATGTTGTATAGCACTGCAGTAAATGATCTACAAGCACAGACAATAGCTTCAATAAACAGAGCAAATAAGGCAAACAGAAAGAAGCCTGGAACTATGTGTTCTTGTTTATAAAAAAAGCTCAAATCTAGAAAACTAATATGTGCTACAGGGACTTTTGCTTAGAGGAACTCAGAAACATAACTGGGTTTATTGCAGTGTTTATAGTCATTTCTTTTCTTTCTTTTTTAAAGATTTATTTATTTTATATATGTGAGTACACTGTCTCTGTCTTCAGACACACCAGAAGAGGGCATCAGATCCCATTACAGATGGTTGGGAGCCACCATGTGGTTGCCAGGAATTGAACTCAGGACCTCAGGAAGAGAAGCCGGTGCTCTTAGCCTCTGAGCTGAGCTGAGCTGTCTCTCCAGCCCCATATTCATTTCTAGATCTGGCTGCTGTTTGTCTTTACAACTGGAAAATGCACCACGTTCATTTCTGTGTGCTACATGCCCATTCATATGTAAAACACATCACTACATAAGCTGGTCCCGGTGTCACAGGTCTGTGGTCTGAGCTAGTCAGGAGACTGACTCAGGAGGCACCCAGATTCAGTCCCGCTGTGGGCGACAGAGCCAAGTTCAAGGTCAACCTGAGCAACAGTGAGACTCTGTGTCAAAGTAAAAACTGGAAGGAAAGCAAGCAGGAAATTTTAAACCCGGGCCTGCAGAAATTAACAAAATTAAGTAAAACAAAATAGACAAGATATTGATCCATAGATATCAGACAGTAGTAGACACAGGTGACCTGTTAAATTAAAGAGATAAGAAAGGACAGGAATGATCCTAATGAAACCCACCAAAAAATAAAATAATAATTATAAAAATGGATTGGTCTCTTCCAGTCATCTGAAAATGCCTTTGCTCTCTCGGGGCCAGTTTAAGATGTCCTTGGGCTGGAGAGATGACTCAGCAGTTAAGAGAACTTGTTCCAGGAGAAGACCTGGGTTCGATTCCCAGCACCCATGTGTTGGTATATGCAATTCTCAAGTACTCCAGGGGACACAGTCACACATAAAATAAATAGCCTAAAACTTTATATTTTAGCACTAAAGAGCACAGGCTGTTCTTGTAGAGAATCAGGCTTTAATGTATACCATCCATATGGCAGCTGACAACTGTCTGTAACTCCAGCCCTAAACTGGCCTCTGAGGGAACTGCAGGTGCACGGTGCAGCGACATACTTGAAGTCAAAACATTCACACACATCAAAATTAACTAATTAATTAACTAACTAATTTATTCAATTAAAGAAGCCAGGCATGTCCTTAACATCCTCAACCACAGAACCTAGGTAGAGGCAAGTATTTCGCTGGTAAGTTGGACACCAGCCTGTACTGCTAAGCAAGTTCCAGGTCAGAGGAGGCTATACAATGGTACCTTGTCTCAAAAATTAAAAAAAAGAAACAAAGAAACAAAGAAAGAAACAAAAGAAAGAAACAAAGAAACAAAGCAATTCTCCTTTGAAGCTTAGAAGTTAAAAGACACAGTAAAACTCTGCTAAACTAAGAGGCATCAGTGAACTGGTCCTTCAGTGATGCCATATAATTGAATAATGAAACAAACACAAGTTGTATGATGGGAAATTCATCAAGATGGTGAGATAAGGGCACTTCTTTCTTAGAGCCCTCCAACTTTAGTCTCACTTTTCCTTAATAATTCCACATTCACTCTGAGGAGGGTTGGGGGAGGGGTGTCAATCTTTCAATGAAGTCACAGGAATAAAAACAACATTTCACTATTTACTAGATTTCTGAAAGGTCAGTCTGGGGATGACAGGCATTTTTGTATTTCTTAGAACTGAAGAATGTCGCTAACATGTTAACGTGATTGACTTGAGTCTCCAGCACCACTGGATGAAGGTATCACATTCGCCAGTGTGCCTTAGGCCCCAGGGCTCTGGCTCACAGCTGGCAGAGATGGCAGGATTTGAACTCAGTTCTCTAAAATTTGATAGCCAAGCACCTTGACCTTTTGTCAGATACTAGATGGCTTGTGGTGCAGCTTTCTTCCTTCAACTTTTGAATGATTTTGTTGTTTTGTTTCCTTTTTTTCCTTCTTTCTCTCTTTCTTTTTACTTTGGCTCTGAAGTTCTGTAAATCAACTCCCTACCCCACGCCGACCCCATACTGCTTTGCATGTGAGACAAGTGTGCTACTACAGCGCTGTGCCTCCAGCCCTACACCCCTTAGTTTGGGAAACAGGGTTTCTGTGAGCACTCAGCAGACCAAACTGCAGAGGACCGTGACTGCCTGGTGACTGCTCTGCATTGCAGTTTGGGGCACCGGGTCCTCTTGTTCCCCTAGAAATGAAAGATCAGACAGGTACCTGTCCCCCTAATGCTCTCTCTTCTAATTTAATGATGAATTAAAGGAAGTCAACTAATATGTGGATGGCTATGGCTCTTCCCAGAAACAGTGCCTTTTTAGAAGCCATTGGTCATTAATCTTTGTTCGAGACAATCAGGCAATGGTATAGGTGGGAACAGGGGACCCATTAGAGAGATGATGTCCTGAGCAGCTGACCCTGAACTTCCCCTACTGGGAGTCACGTCCTCAAATAGTTCCTGCTTTTCTCAACACCTTCCTCTCTTCTTCTTTCAACTTGACTTCAAAAGAACCGGGATTTAAAAAACAAACATAAAAACAAACAAAACAAAAAAAAAAAAAACTGTTCTCCAACTGATACAGTAAGAAAGATCATGAGGCTCCTGGGACTTCTCAGATTACAGGGATGTAAAGCAGGTCCCAGGAAGGCAGCAGTCCCATCAGAAGCCAGATGAGTTTCTAGACACCGGTGTCAGGGTTAGCACAGCCTCTATTCCCAAGTTCAGAGCCCTCTCTGGCAGTCAGGCACTAAGGGTGCGTACCGTGTTTGGTAACCCCCAGTTACTCATGTTGTTATCCTCTAGAACTGGAAGTGTCTGTCCTACCAGGAAAATGAATGTCTGGGCAGCAGGGACAAAGGTTGGCTCAGAGAACAAACAAAGAGAGGAAGCACTCAATGTAATAACAACATTGCTCAGAGCAGAAAAAAAAAAACCTGTCGAATTTGCTCAGGGTTTCAGAATGACTCTGTGCACAGATTTTCATTTAAATGCTTTGATGTAGCTGTTATAAAAATCTATACACACACACACACACACACACACACACACACACACACACACAAATACACCTACCTCTAATCTGAATCCTCCAGAACTACTCTGGCTAAGGACTCAGTCACGGAGGACTCAGCTGATTCTAGTTCCCAATGAAAGTGAGGGTACAGTTGGTCTCTGCAGGGTCCCCACCCTTGTTTTTCTCGGTGGCTGTCATTTCTCTCCTGGCTGCTGGGCTGGGAGATGGCTCCTGTTTAATGCCAGGGTAGTATCTAACTCTGAAGGCTGTTGCTATCATCTTCCTGGATACCCACACTCACAATTTCAGACCTTAAAAGTCAATGGAAAGACTCCAGTCATAGTTTTCTCAGCTGGTGCTTTCTCTTGGCCCTGCCTGAAAACTCACCCTCCCTCCCTGACTGCTTTGCTACAGGAGGAGAGTCTGCCCAAGTGAACAAATTCTAAACCAAATAATGTTGAATTCCACCTTGGGAATAGGATGGCATCTTCCCAACCCCAAATCCCAGGCATCCTAGACAGTCTCCAAGACAATGATTATCACCACAGCAGTCCAAACGCAAAGAGGAAATTTCAAATGCGAAGCTTGTTGATATATAGGCCAGGCATGACGGTACAATGCCTTTAATCCTAGCATCTTAGGAAAGCAGCCAGTGGATCTCTGTGAGTACAAGGCCAACTTATGGAGTTCCAGGACAGCCAAGGCTACATTGTGAGACCCTGTCTCAAAAAAAGAGCATACAAACAGATTTATTAGTTTCATGTGACTTCGGGACAAGTCCCTTTTTGCAGTGCTGTTCATGAAAGGCAATCCAAGGCACAGCCTGCATTAGAAGACAGCCACCTTTCTGGGCAGATTTTTGTCTTAGACATTTTTTTGCCTCCAGAGCAAAGTTAAAATTTGGTTCTAGGTGATCTAACTTATGGCTACCTATATTAGTCTGGGTTCTCTAGAGCAGTGGTTCTCAACCCTTGTAATGCTGCAACCTCACGTTGTGGTGACCTCCAACTATATTTCCAAAGATTATTTTCATTGCTACTTCATCACTGTAATTTTGCTACTGTTATTAATCACTGTGAATATCTGTAGTTTCTGATGGTCTCAGGTGACCCCTGTGAAAGGTCATTAGACCCCAGAGGGCCAAAACCCACCTGTTGAGAGCCGACGTTCTAGAGGATCAGAACTTAGGGATCTGGCTGCTTCTGCGTGGGAGCTGGGGTTAAGGCAGTGGTTATCTGAGTTCACTACCAGCCTGGTCTACAGAGTTCCACAACAGCCACGGCTACACAGAGAAACCACGTCTCAAACAAAACAAAACAAAACACACACACACACACAAACAAAACAAAGAGGTGAACGGTGCTGGGGAGATAGTAAGTAAAGGAGGAGCTTAAGGTTCCAAGTTCAATTCCTAGAACCCACATTACAAATACATACACAAAAAGGCTAACATAGCCACACACATCTGATAGCCCAGCAGGTCTGTAGTGACAGGACTGGTGGAGAAAGAGGAATCGCCCAGAAGTTGGCAAACCAGCTGCCCCGGAGAAGAGAGTACAGTAAAAAACACAGCACAAGTGGAGGGCGAGGACCGCAGAAAGCTGTCCTCTGATCACCACACATGTGATGTAGCACTCTCAGCACACTTACACAGGACGTGTAGAATAATAAGTATTAAATAATACGTAAATGCCTTGCTGGGTGGTAGTGGCGCAAGCCTTTAATCCCAGCACTTGGGAGGCAGAGACAGGCAGGTTTCTGAGTTCAAGGCCAGCCTGGTCTACAGAGTGAGTTGCAGGGCTACACAGAGAAACCCTGTATGGAAAACCTAAATAAATAAATAAATAAATAAATAAATAAATGCCTTTTATTTAAAAGTAATTAATAAATATATATGAAATGATACAATATTTTTAACAACATGAAGTATGCACGTGCGCACATATACACAAACACACACACACACACACACACACACACACACGGAGATACTATTCAGCTTTAAAAGTAAGCTATAGTAGGAAAATTCATTCATCATTTGTTACAAGACAGATGAACACAGAGGACATAGTGTTAAGTGAAATAAGCCACGCCCAGAGTGACAGGTGACATATGTTCTCATAGAAGGGAACTAAGAGAGTAAAGTGAAAATATAGTTAGCAGAAGCCAGGGAGGTTGTAGGAAGGAGAGACAAGAAAAAGGAGTCATGAACCAACTCATACAAATTTGTAATTAGATCATAGAACAGGGCTGTTGCACTTAACATTACATAGCAAGGTGACTAGAGTTAATGATAATATATCTTCTCAATAGGTAGACAAAAGGTGCTAATATCAAACATCCATGACATCATCTGAGAGTAAACATCTACAACAGCACAGGTCACTCTTTAGAGCAGTGGTTCTAAACCTGTGGGTCATGACCTCTTTCTCTGGTCAGATATTTACATTGCAATTCGTAAAGCAAAATTACAGTTATGAAATAGCAACAAAATAACTTTACGGTTGGAAGTCACCACAACATGAAGAACTATATGAAAAGGTTGCAGCATGGGGTTGGAGTTTTAGCTCAGTGGTAGAGTGCACGCCTAGCAAGCACAAGGTCCTGGGTTCGGTCCTCAACTATGGGGGGAAAAAAGAGGTTGCAGCATTAGGAAGGTTGAGAACCACTGCTTTAGAGGCGTAAAACTCAACTAGTCATGGTACAAACCCTAGTATTCATGGGTGAAGTAGGAAGATCATGACTTCTAGGTCTTCCTCAGCTATACTGTGAGCTGTAGGCTAGCCTGGACTAAGGAACTCCTTCTCAAAGCCATATATACATACAAATCAATACAAAGGAATGTATCATTTCACACTGCACAGATGTGGAGCCTAATTTACCATGTTAATGGTAAACTAGATTAGAATGCTCCTTGGATTCAAATCAGACGCCCTCATAAAATTTCTGCCCTTTATTTGTAATTTAGAACAGCTGCTTCATAAATTGTGGTCTGAAGTCATAAATGGTATCTGATTAGACTCTGGACATTGTTAAAGCTATGTGCAGAGATTTGGACACAATGTCCAAGATTACCCATATAAACAGACACATAGACATACATAGACACATACAACATATTCACATATGCAGGCATGCATGTTTGTGATAGGACTTTTCCTGGGGGAGATGTTATATACACACCTACTCACCACAGGAAGGAAATCCACAACAGATCAAAGTACAGATCCCACCAAAGTCCAGCTGGTGAAGCAATGGGTATTATTGGATTCTTACAAGAATATGAGTAAAGGGTTACTTACAGGAGCAGCAATGAATGACTCAAGGTCAGCTGTGTCACCAAGGCCCACACCAGCATGGGTGACAGTTCACAATAGCTGGGATCCTGGAATATACTGCACAGTGTGCAGATAGCCCAACACGCTGGAGAGTGCCCTTTCTAAGGAACTCTGGTCTAAACCTCTTCCTGGCAGCTCTGCTGCTTTCTGCTTCTCCCAGGAGGTTTGGTGTCAGAGACAGAATTCTTTGTGCCATGGCTTTTCTGAGTCTTCTTCATAGCTTGCTTGGCTGAAGAATATTCTTCACTGTTTAACTCCACTCCAGAAAGAGGGACTCCAAGATTTTATTGCTTACTCTGGCAGAAAGGGGCCTACTGAATCTGGTCAATTTCAGGGACTTCCTGAAGCTTGTTTGAATTGTTTACCTTCCTGTCTAAAGAGCTAACCCCATGGATAGTTCCAATTTATTAGGAAACTGTTGCACAACATAATACTGAGAAAAATGGAAACAGTTATATTGGAGAATGGGTCTTTGTGTTTGTTTGTTTGTTGTCTGTTTGTTTTGTTTTTGAAATAGGATGTCACTAAGTAGCCCCAGCTGTTCTGGAACTTGCTATGTAAATCTGGCTGGCATGCAACTCAGAGATCCACCTGCCTCTGCCTCAGGAGTACTGGGATTAAAGCCATGCATCACCAGGTCTTAAAACAATGAGCCTCGATTCTGGAATTAACTAACACTTCTAATACAAACAGGAAACAATCTACACTACTGTGATTTCTCCAAAGCTTATAAGTAATCTTAAAGAAATTGGCTTCCTAACTAAAATCATGAGAGATTATAAGCAGAAGATTGGTATCTGAGAAGCCTAGGAATGCTTATGTAATTGCCCAGCTTCTAAATTGGGCAAGATCTAGCACAAAAGAGGAAGTGCTCTCTTCTTAGTGCCTTGGCTATCCTGTCACCTTAAAGAGGAAGAGGGAAAACCACCTTCCTCCTGAAAGTATCACCTGACCTTAGGACAAGTCAATAGAATTTAAAATGCTGTCCCTGTGAGTTCTCTGCTCTCACCCCTTGACCCATTTTTCCTTGTTCACTATGATGCTGTAACCTAAACAAGGAACATGGTAAGTATTTCTGGTGCAGCAGAGGGTCAGTGTGCAATCTGCAAGGATCTTTGCCATCTACAGCCACACCGTTCTGAATGCTTCCCATCCGTTCTGCAAGGACCTTTGATTCTGGTGCACAAACTTCTGAGGCAAATAGTTCTCGAGAGTTTGAGAGTTGCTCCTGTCCCTGTCAGTTCCCCCTACCTTGAGAGGGCTCTTGGCACCTGCGGTTTGTAATTCTGACCACACTTTTCAGTGGGAGGGGAACCTCAAAGATGTGCTATTTTTAGGTGGTACTTCGTGTTTTTTTTGTATTTAAGTCACGAGGTTTTTGTTCTTTGTTGTCTCCTGTTTTTACTCTTTATATGTGGACTCCAGGATAACTGAAGAACAGGCCGACAGGGTAGATTTTCAGTTTCAAGGAATAAGGTCATCTCATAGCTCATTTAATGGCCACTGTCACTCTGTAGCCCTGTAAATTTTATTATATTTTACCAAGTAAGGAAACTGCCACTGACCACATAACTCTTTTTTAAAGTTTTTCTTCCCTGAGACATGGTCTCATTATTTACTTCTGGTTTATCTGGAACTCCCGGTGTAGACCAAGCTGGTCTCAAAAGTGCAAAGGTCCACCTGTCTTTTCTTCCCACATGCAGTGTGCTAGGATTAAAGGTATGCACCACCCATGTATTGCCTGTGGCTACATAAATCCTAAAGGTGAAGTAAAGTTGGGCCTGGCGGTGCTGGCACCGACCTTTAAAGCCAGCACTCAAGAGAGAGAGGAAGGCAGATTTCTGTGGGGTCTGAGACAGCTAGGGCGACACAGAGAAACCCAGTCTTGAAAAATCAGAAGGGGGAAAAAGTGAGGTAAAGTTGAAATTCAATAAGGATGGATGAGCCTGAAGGACATTAGGCTTCTCCTCCTGGTGGAATTGTACAAGTCCCGAGCAGTCTGTCCAGAGGCCAGGTCTGTGAGGTAAATGCGGAGATGTTAGGTACATTCTTTGAATATTAAGATGAGGAAGTTGTGGGCACCTGCTGCTCATTCTGGAGCTGGAGGTAAAGATTGCCCACGCTCTATCGCTCATTCTCTAGGAGAGGCGATAGACTGTGGTAACTCTCTTGTAGCAATCATTAGACATGCTGGGTTTGTCTTCCTTTGGTGGGGGAGGGATAACAAGTTCTTGTGTGTCCCGGCCTGGCCTCCACCTCACTATGTGGCTGAAGATGAACTTCTGATTCTCCTCTTGCTGCCTCTGGAGTGCTAGGATTTCAGACGTGAGCCATGCCTGCGGTTTTCATTGAATATATTCATCTCCAGTCATCACCTTGGATACCTTGAATATGCATATTTATTTTTAAAAATGTTTGTGCTATATTTATTTATTTATTTTTTACTTATTCACTTATCTCTCCCTTCCCCCCTTTACTTTCTTACTTTCTTTCTTTGTTTTCCAAGACAGGGTTTCTCTGTGGAACCCTGGCTGTCCTGGAAATCACTATGTAGACAAGGCCGGCCTCCAACTCAGAGATCCATTTGCCTCTGTCTCCTGAGTGCTGGGACTAAAGGCTTGTGCCACTATACCTTTGGTGAAAATTGTGTCTTAATCTGGTCATGCTGACTCATGCAGATAATCCCAGTACTTTAGCCTGGGCTACATAAGGAGTTGCAGGTAAGCCTAGAGTGAGACCCTGTCTCAAAACAACAACAACAACAACAACAACAAAATGGTGGGGGTACCTATTTATTTATTTCCTCTTTTGATGGCTGTTCAGTTATAAATCTAGGTTGTCATGTCCCCCACTGCCACACCCACCTCACTCCTGGATGTAGGTACCCGAGGCCTGCAAAGCTTGTGACGCCATACAAGCAATGTATAGGTCTGTTGCCAAGGCAACAGCTGCCGTTTACCCAGAATTCCATAGCCCACCTTTACCTGTAATTACGTCACCCCTGGTATATAACGGGGCAGCGCTCCTTTCCTCTCTCTCTTTCTCTCCTCCCCTTCCTTCCCTCCCGCTACCCCTTCCCTATCTTAAATAAAGCCCCACGTGGAACTATCTGGTCTAGCGTGTCTCATTGCGGCTCACGGTTCCACCGCGTCCCGTGGCGCGCGGGTGTGGGCACAGCGAGCAGTGAGCAGCCGCAATGCAGCGAGCAGACAGGACCTTCGAGCGAGTGCAGAAACCAACACTGGGCTCAAATGATTTGCTTGCAGGAAAGACCTTTTTACATTTCCATATCCATTCACAATATAGTCAGGACAGTTTTTTAAAATATTATGATGATTATCATTTATATATGTATATATGTATGTATGTATTTGTTTATTTATTTACGTGTGTGTGTGTGTGTTTGCACGCGGCACTCATGTATGCATGTGCCTGAGGTTTTGGGCATCCCTTGTAGCTGGACTTACAAGCAGCTGTAAGCTACCTGATACAGATGCTGGAGTTAAACCTAGGTCCTCTACAAGAACAATACATGTTCCTAGCCACAGAACCATCCATGCCCCAGCCTTTGTCAGAGCACTTTTAAAATAATATCTGCTGCAGATAAGTTGAGCCGTGTATGACAATCTGGAGATGATTTTTCGTGTCTTTCACTGTTGTAACAGATGTAAACTCAAGCTGAGATGGGGTGGGTGAGGAGGGACACTGTCCGGATCATGGTAACTATGAGAGGCAATGAAGTCCCGTGCTCAGCAAAACCAGCCACCTAGAAACAGAATGGATTCAAGTGCTGAGACTCAAAAACTGATAGGGCCTTCGCCATTGTCAGGTCTAGCTTTCTCAGCTTCCGTGATCCAGTAGAAAGTGGCAGTCCAGTGTCTGGTGTCTTAGAATGCTAAGGCACGGGATGCATGAAGTCTGGGGCCTTTCAAAATAAATAATAGTTGAATGTGGGGCCTATATTCTAGGCTCTTGTAACACTGAAGCAGGAGGATTACTGTGAATTTGAACCTAGATGGAACTCACATAGTGAAACTGTTTCATAAACTCTTGCTCACAAAACTATGAGAGGAAACAAGGGTCTTGAGGATTCTGAAGATCCCAGGGAACATTTGGAGAGTGTCAGGAGTTAGATGTGCATTTTGTTTCTGTTCTGTTTTAGCCACGTGATCGATACATGGTCCATATAACAATTACATACAGTAGCTACTGGGCGATACAGTAGAAACATAGTTGGGACTGGAAAATATCATCCTAAGTGAGTTAACTCATTCACAAAAGAACACACATGGAATGCAATCACTAATAAGTGGATATTAGCCCAGAAACTCTGAATACCCAAGACACAATTCACATATCAAATCATTCCCAAAAAGAAGGAAGGAGAAGGCCCTGGTCCTGGAAAGGCTTGATGCAGCATTGTAGGGAATTACCAGGACAGAGAAGTGGGAGGGGATTGATTGGGGAATGGGCAGAGAGAAGAGGGCTTATGGGACTTATGGGGAGAGGGGGGGACCGGGAAAAGGAAAATCATTT